>NC_091359.1:4216456-4261456 GCF_038502225.1 Cherax quadricarinatus | reverse complement strand
GACTCACAAAGTCGTAATAACACAATTGCAAACAAACCACAGTACTGGTGAGGTTAAAGCTCATGGCAAGTGAGTCGTAAAACTCCAGGTCAGTGCGTAATCCACTGGGCCAGTGGCTTATGCACTGACCTGGAGTTTTACAACTCGCTTGCCATGGATTCTAACCCCCACCTATACTGTGGTTTGATCATAATGTGATCTCTGTATTGTTTTCTCATGAATGCATTTTATATATTGCCTACTTCTATACTGACTTTTCCAGGTGCTCAGGATGATTTCCCATATTGCATACAATAGTTCTATATTTTGCCCCAGTCACTACCATTACTGAAATTAAGTTCACTAAACAATTCCATGTGTTGGATGTTTCTTTAAGTTTTAACATGAATTACATATTTGCACTTTAGAGGTTTGTGATCATAGTAAATTATTTGTGGTGCCTGGTTATTTCTAATTGTTCACTGGCTATGTTATCCATTCTGATCTGCTGTTTTGCTTGCAGACTTGTGCACTTTAGTAGAATGTTGAAAGTTCTGCAGTATGTGTGTGCTCATCTATAATAGCCACAGTTACTGTTTGTTAAAATGGTCTTACTTATTTTTCCTCCTCCAAATTTGGAAATATAGAATCTCTTAGGAGTATATTTGGTGCAAGAATATTTTAATCTTTGTACCTTTTGATATCCAGTTTCTGTTCTGCAAATTCCTACTCTTCCTTGTGACTTATCTACTCGTTTTTCACATCTATGAATGAAGTATTTTGGTTTCTAGATTTTATATATATATATATATATATATATATATATATATATATATTTTTTTTTTTTTTTTTTCAACAAGTCGGCCGTCTCCCACCGAGGCAGGGATATATATATATATAATTTTTTTTTTTTTTTTTTTTTTTCAACAAGTCGGTCGTCTCCCACCGAGGCAGGGTGACCCAAAAAAAAAAGAAAGAAAATCCCCAAAAAGAAAATACTTTCATCATCATTCAACACTTTCACCACACTCACACATTATCACTGCTTTTGCAGAGGTGCTCAGAATATAACAGTTTAGAAGCATATACGTATAGAGATACACAACATATCCCTCCAAACTGCCAATATCCCAAACCCCTCCTTTAAAGTGCAGGCATTGTACTTCCCATTTCCAGGACTCAAGTCCGACTATATGAAAATAACCGGTTTCCCTGAATCCCTTCACTAAATATTACCCTGCTCACACTCCAACAGATCATCAGGTCCCAAGTATCATTCGTCTCCATTCACTCCTATCTAACACGCTCATGCACGCTTGCTGGAAGTCCAAGCCCCTCACCCACAAAACCTCCTTTACCCCCTCTTTCCAACCCTTTCGAGGACGACCCCTACCCCTCTTTCCTTCCCCTATAGATTTATATGCTTTCCATGTCATTCTACTTTGATCCATTCTCTCTAAATGACCAAACCACCTCAACAACCCCTCTTCTGCCCTCTGACTGATGCTTTTATTAACTCCACACCTTCTCCTAATTTCCACACTCCGAATTTTCTGCATAATATTTACACCACACATTGCCCTTAGACAGGACATCTCCACTGCCTCCAACCGTCTCCTCGCTGCTGCATTTACCACCCAAGCTTCACATCCATATAAGAGTGTTGGTACTACTATACTTTCATACATTCCCTTCTTTGCCTCCATAGATAACGTTTTTTGACTCCACATATACCTCAACGCACCACTCACCTTTTTTCCCTCATCAATTCTATGATTAACCTCATCCTTCATAAATCCATCCGCCGACACGTCAACTCCCAAGTATCTGAAAACATTCACTTCTTCCATACTCCTCCTCCCCAATTTGATATCCAATTTTTCTTTATCTAAATCATTTGACACCCTCATCACCTTACTCTTTTCTATGTTCACTTTCAACTTTCTACCTTTACACATTCTCAAACTCATCCACTAACCTTTGCAATTTTTCTTTAGAATCTCCCATAAGCACAGTATCATCAGCAAAAAGTAACTGTGTCAATTCCCATTTTAAATTTGATTCCCCATAATTTAATCTCACCCCTCTCCCGAACACCCTAGCATTTACTTCTTTTACAACCCCATCTATAAATATATTAAACAACCATGGTGACATTACACATCCCTGTCTAAGACCTACTTTTACCGGGAAGTATTCTCCCTCTCTTCTACACACCCTAACCTGAGCCTCACTATCCTCATAAAAGCTCTTTACAGCATTTAGTAACTTACCACCTATTCCATATACTTGCAACATCTGCCACATTGCTCCTCTATCCACTCTATCATATGCCTTTTCTAAATCCATAAATGCAATAAAAACTTCCCTACCTTTATCTAAATACTGTTCACATATATGCTTCAATGTAAACACTTAATCTACACATCCCCTACCCACTCTGAAACCTCCTTGCTCGTCCGCAATTCTACATTCTGTCTTACCTCTTAATTCTTTCAATTATAACCCTACCGTATACTTTTCCTGGTATACTCAGTAAACTTATTCCTCTATAATTTTTACAATCTCTTTTATCCCCTTTCCCTTTATATAAAGGGACTATACATGCTCTCTGCCAATCCCTAGGTACCTTCCCCTCTTTCATACATTTATTAAACAAAAGTACAAACCACTCCAACACTATATCCCCCCCTGCTTTTAACATTTCTGTCATGATCCCATCAGTTCCAGCTGCTTTACCCCCTTTCATTCTACGTAATGCCTCACGTACCTCCACCACACTTACATTCTGCTCTTCTTCACTCCTAAAAAATGGTATACCTCCCTGGCCAGTGCATGAAATTACCGCCTCCCTTTCTTCCTTAACATTTAAAAGTTCCTCAAAATATTCTCGCCATCTACCTAATACCTCCCTCTCCCCATCTACTAACTCCCCTACTCTGTTTTTAACTGACAAATCCATACTTTCCCTAGGCTTTCTTAACTTGTTTAACTCCCTCCAAATTTTTTTCTTATTTTCATTAAAATTTCTTGACAGTGCCTCTCCCACTCTTTCATCTGCTCTCCTTTTGCACTCTCTCACCACTCTCTTCACCTTTCTTTTACTCTCCATATACTCTGCTCTTCTTATAACACTTCTGCTTTGTAAAAACCTCTCGTAAGCTACCTTTTTCTCTTTTATCACACCCTTTACTTCATCATTCCACCAATCACTCCTCTTTCCTCCTGCCCCCACCCTCCTATAACCACAAACTTCTGCCCCACATTCTAATACTGCATTTTTAAAACTATTCCAACCCTCTTCAACCCCCCCACTACTCATCTTTGCACTAGCCCACCTTTCTGCCAATAGTCGCTTATATCTCGCCCGAACTTCCTCCTCCCTTAGTTTATACACTTTCACCTCCCTCTTACTTGTTGTTGCCACCTTCCTCTTTTCCCATCTACCTCTTACTCTAACTGTAGCTACAACTAAATAATGATCCGATATATCAGTTGCCCCTCTATAAACATGTACATCCTGGAGCCTACCCATCAACCTTTTATCCACCAATACATAATCTAACAAACTACTTTCATTACGTGCTACATCATACCTTGTATATTTATTTATCCTCTTTTTCATAAAATATGTATTACTTATTACCAAATTTCTTTCTACACATAGCTCAATTAAAGGCTCCCCATTTACATTTACCCCTGGCACCCCAAAATTACCTACTACTCCCTCCATAACATTTTTACCCACTTTAGCATTGAAATCCCCAACCACCATTACTCTCACACTTGATTCAAAACTCCCCACGCATTCACTCAACATTTCCCAGAATCTTTCTCTCTCCTCTACACTTCTCTCTTCTCCAGGTGCATACACGCTTACTATAACCCACTTTTCACATCCAATCTTTATTTTACTCCACATAATCCTTGAATTTATACATTTGTAGTCCCTCTTTTCCTGCCATAGCTTATCCTTCAACATTATTGCTACTCCTTCTTTAGCTCTAACTCTATTTGAAACCCCTGACCTAATCCCATTTATTCCTCTCCATTTCATGCACTGGTCAGGGAGGTGTACCATCTTTTAGGAGTGAAGGAGAGCAGAATGTAAGTGTGGGAGAGGTACGTGAGGCATTACGTAGAATGAAAGGGGGTAAAGCAGCTGGAACTGATGGGATCATGACAGA
This sequence comes from Cherax quadricarinatus, assembly GCF_038502225.1. Taxonomy (NCBI): domain Eukaryota; kingdom Metazoa; phylum Arthropoda; class Malacostraca; order Decapoda; family Parastacidae; genus Cherax; species Cherax quadricarinatus. Next base: position 4,257,290 of record NC_091359.1, on the reverse strand, counting down.
AATGTTAAAAGCAGAGGGGGATATAGTGTTGGAGTGGTTGGTACTTTTGTTTAATAAATGTATGAAAGAGGGGAAGGTACCTAGGGATTGGCAGAGACCATGTATAGTCCCTTTATATAAAGGGAAAGGGGACAAAAGAGACTGTAAAAATTATAGAGGAATAAGTTTATTGAGTATACCAAGAAAAGTGTACGGTACGGTTATAATAGAAAGAATTAGAGGTAAGACAGAATGTAGGATTGCGGATGAGCAAGGAGGTTTCAGAGTGGGTAGGGGATGTGTAGATCAAGTGTTTACATTGAAGCATATATGTGAACAGTATTTAGATAAAGGTAGGGAAGTTTTTATTGCATTTATGGATTTAGAAAAGGCATATGATAGAGTGGATAGAGGAGCAATGTGGCAGATGTTGCAAGTATATGGAATAGGTGGTAAGTTATTAAATGCTGTAAAGAGTTTTTATGAGGATAGTGAGGCTCAGGTTAGGGTGTGTAGAAGAGAGGGAGACTACTTCCCGGTAAAAGTAGGTCTTAGACAGGGATGTGTAATGTCACCATGGTTGTTTAATATACAGTGGACCCCCGGTTAACGATATTTTTTCACTCCAGAAGTATGTTCAGGTGCCAGTACTGACCGAATTTGTTCCCATAAGGAATATTGTGAATTAGATTAGTCCATTTCAGACCCCCAAACATACACGTACAAACGCACTTACATAAATACACTTACATAATTGGTCGCATTCGGAGGTGATCGTTATGCGGGGGTCCACTGTATTTATAGATGGGGTTGTAAAGGAAGTAAATGCTAGGGTGTTCGGGAGAGGGGTGGGATTAAATTTTGGGGAATCAAATTCAAAATGGGAATTGACACAGTTACTTTTTGCTGATGATACTGTGCTTGTGGGAGATTCTAAAGAAAAATTGCAAAGGTTAGTGGATGAGTTTGGGAATGTGTGTAAAGGTAGAAAATTGAAAGTGAACATAGAAAAGAGTAAGGTGATGAGGGTATCAAATGATTTAGATAAAGAAAAATTGGATATCAAATTGGGGAGGAGGAGTATGGAAGAAGTGAATGTTTTCAGATACTTGGGAGTTGACATGTCGGCGGATGGATTTATGAAGGATGAGGTTAATCATAGAATTGAAGAGGGAAAAAAGGTGAGTGGTGCGTTGAGGTATATGCGGAGTCAAAAAACGTTATCTATGGAGGCAAAGAAGGGAATGTATGAAAGTATAGTAGTACCAACACTCTTATATGGGTGTGAAGCTTGGGTGGTAAATGCAGCAGCGAGGAGACGGTTGGAGGCAGTGGAGATGTCCTGTTTAAGGGCAATGTGTGGTGTAAATATTATGCAGAAAATTCAGAGTGTGGAAATTAGGAAAAGGTGTGGAGTTAATAAAAGTATTAGTCAGAGGGCAGAAGAGGGGTTGTTGAGGTGGTTTGGTCATTTAGAGAGAATGGATCAAAGTAGAATGACATGGAAAGCATATAAATCTATAGGGGAAGGAAGGCGGGGTAGGGGTCGTCCTCGAAAGGGTTGGAGAGAGGGGGTAAAGGAGGTTTTGTGGGCAAGGGGCTTGGACTTCCAGCAAGCGTGCATGAGCGTGTTAGATAGGAGTGAATGGAGACGAATGGTACTTGGGACCTGACGATCTGTTGGAGTGTGAGCAGGGTAATATTTAGTGAAGGGATTCGGGGAAACCGGTTATTTTCATATAGTCTGACTTGAGTCCTGGAAATGGGAAGTACAATGCCTGCACTTTAAAGGAGGGGTTTGGGATATTGGCAGTTTGGAGGGATATGTTGTGTATCTTTATATGTGTATGCTTCTAAACTGCTGTATTCTGAGCACCTCTGCAAAAGCAGTGATATTGTGTGAGTGTGGTGAAAGTGTTGAATGATGATGAAAGTATTTTCTTTTTGGGGATTTTCTTTCTTTTTTGGGTCACCCTGCCTCGGTGGGAGACGGCCGACTTGTTGGAAAAAAAATAAATAAATATATATATATATATATATACATATATATATATATATATATATATATATATATGCAAAACAACCACTCTGAAAGAAAGAGAAATTCCAAGCGCTTTCGTGACTACTCACATTATCAGTAGTTCCTTGATAATGTGAGTAGTCACGAAACGCTTGGAATTTCTCTTTCTTTCAGAGTGGTTGTTTTGCATATTTTGAAATCACCTGTTTACTGTGATCTTATTGCATATATATATATATATATATATATATATATATATATATATATATATATATATATATATATATATATATATATATATATATATATATATATATATATTTATATTTATATTATATATATATATATATATATATATATATATATATATATATATATATATATATATATATATATATATATATATATATATATATTATATATATAATTTTCTTTCCTTGGAACATATCTAATTGCCTCCCTTTCCCCATTCTCCAGGTGCTATTATGACCCTTAACAGTTCAGTATTTCTCTGAATATAAAAGGAAAATGGTATACAGTACAGTATATCTAGCTTTTGTTTATTTCATGGATTGTAGGTTTTTACTTTTATCCTTTTTAGTGGAAATGTCACCCCTTTTAGTATTTCGGTAATTTTTATCCATAATTTAGCATTATTGAAATATCAGTTTCATTTAGTGATTACAGCATTTATATACTCTGCTTGTTTGTCATAAAGATTGTTATAAAAGCCAAGTATGTAAGTTCTTAAACAAAAAGCACAGTGTTGCCATCAGTATAAGTGTATATATTTCTAAATGTGTATCTCCATGCACATTACATATGTTATTTTATCATCTTGTTACAAAAATTTTACTTTAGTGAAACCTCATTTTAAGCAATGAATACAGGAATAGGAATTCCGGTAATGCCGATTGTCCGTTAAATTTGAATTATGAGATTGTTTCACCATGATTATAACAGTAACGGACAATTCCAAAAACAAACTTTATCCGTTAAATCCAACATATGCCCAGTGAATCGTAACAGTAGCAAACAAACTGTGTCCGTTAAACCCAAAATCAATTTACTCAGTGGACTGTAACTGTAATGGACAATTCTGAAAATTATGTCCTTTGTTAAATTCAAAATAAATTTACCCAGCAGACCATAATAATATTGACAATTCTGTAAACAGTGGACATTTCCTGTTGTTTCTTGACTTTGTTCTGACAGCGGACTCGGTTATATGTGAAATTTGTTAAATTGAGGTTTTACTGTATTTTACTTTACACATTAAATGCTTGTTTATTTGCAGACCCGTCGCCGCATCAACTTTGAAAAGGCCAAGGCAATTTATAATGAAGATATGAATAGGAAGATTCAGTTTGTCATGAGGAAAAACAGATTAGATCCTTGGATTGGGTGTGCATAAAATATCAGTTGCAAACTGTGTAGTGTAATAAATGTATTTCTCAATATAATGTTAATAAAATTTGAATGTATTGTGTGTATTTTAACCTAGAGTGCAGAGTTGCTTTCCCATTGGTGTTTCATATACATTTTTTTTTTTTTTTAACAAACCGGCCGTATCCCACAAAGGCAGGGTGGCCCAAAAAGAAAAACAAAAGTCTCTCTTTTTAAATTTAGTAGTTTATACAGGAGAAGGGGTTACTTGCCTCTTGCTCCTGGCATTTTAGTTGCCTCTTACAACACGCATAGCTTACGGAGGAAGAATTCTGTTCCACTTCCCCATGGCGGTAAGAGGAAATAAACAAGAACAAGAACTAGTAAGAAAATAGAAGAAAACCCAGAGGGGTGTGTATATATATGCTTGTACATGTATGTGTAGTGTGACTTAAGTGTAAGTAGAAGTAACAAGACGTCCCTGAAACCGTGCATGTTTATGAGACAGAAAAATGGACACCAGCAATCCTACCATCATGTAAAACAATTACAGGCTTTCGTTTTACTCAATTGGCAGGACGGTAGTACCTCCCTGGGTGGTTGCTGTGTACCAACCTACTACCTATAACAATTATTTTCATATATATTTAATTTTATTTCTGAGATTAAACAGTATTATAGATATAAACCACTTCATGGATATAGCCAACTTTTTATGTTCAGCAAGCTTTACACTGACTCCCATACACTGTATTCTTTCCACCTTTTGTGTGATTAAATAACTGCAGCTGTCACTTGGTATTTTAATTGATGCTGGTTGTTTAAACTTGGTATTATTTATTTGTGTTGTTTGTTTGTTTGTTGATTTTATCTTTTTATTGTGTATTTTTTTTATGCATGCGAGTGCTGCATGTTCTGTGCTATCAGAGCAGCACGGTATGACCCTTGTGAGTTTAACGTTTAGCTATGATTACAGTATAATGATAATATGCAATCAGAGCACTCTGTAAATGTCACAGTCACTCACTCATGCAGCTGCCACTTTTACAGTTGCAAAGAACTGCTCAATCTGTGTGAATCCTGGAGGAAATTTTAATATCAAGAATGCCATCAATATATCATTGATGAGTTTGGAAGGAAGTCCTAAATGCTACAGTGAACAATGTATGAAAGAAACTGGCCAGAAGGTGTTAATTATTTTCATAGATTCAAGCCATAATCTCCAGATGTTCATAGGGTGATTGTTACCCTAGATAGGCATGTGGGGTTTGACAAGGATGAAAGTGAAATACCACATTCAAGAGGCTGAATTTCCAAGACTAGAGATATTGAGTGATTCATCAGAAAACAAAAAATGAATTACATCTGATCCACTCTACAAACAAAATTAATTATCAATCATTTTTTTTGACACCCTCAAACATCTGGACATCACAAGATTGACAAAGGCAGAAACACCTTGCCTAGCAAGTGTCAAGCAGAGAAAAAAGCAGAGCACTGAGCCCAGCAAGTGCCTGACAGCGAACAGCCAACACACCCACAAGCCTCTGAAACCATTACCTTCTACCACAAGGAAAATTGTTTCGTGAAAGTACATAAAAAACATGCTCACACCTACTGTGTATGTATGCATCCTCTCATATACATGTATATGTGAGCTGGGCTGCACAGTATGCAACCTACATGTACTTTGTTGACATAAAATGTAAATCACATGCATCCATTGCCAAGAAAAAATATACCACTCATCTCCCCATTTTCCTGTCCCCATTCCTATTCAACCCATTTGTCATCCTCCCTTCTTTCCTTCCCCCTTTTTAACCAGGGCTGTGGTCAAAATTGCTGACTGTTGATGAGGATGATGCAGAGTTATTAGAGTCGTGACAAGCCTCTTAACAATGAAGATTTGATGCAACTTGACAAAATTTGCAACATGTAAGGAGAAAGTTGAGGTAAGTACTAACAGAAACTATTTAGTGTACAAATTTCTCTTAAAACAATTCACAGTAGTAAAAGGAGTAGAGCATGCCATGACCTTTGGTAATGTAGCCAACAATATATTAAGTAAACACAGGAAAGTATTTATAGAAATTAGATACAGAATATTCTTGTCCAGATCTACATCTCCAGTTAACTTATTTTCATTTAATAAGCCATTCCCTATCTAGGTCAGGGGTTACGATAACTTGCGGTGAGACAGTGGTTGCTAGCACCAAATTATAATATGTAATCATGCTCAAAAATATTGTGAGCATCCTCTTATAATTTTTTTATATTTTATTCTGGAGAAACCAAAAATAGAGACATACAGCTCTGAAATTGACTATGGTAGTGCTAGAATATCTGTGAAATGCTGAGTAATCCATAAGGGATTAAAATTTTTTTTTTTTAATGGTCACCCATTCACAATGCATGGAATCTACTCCACCACAAAGGTGACCCAGTTTCTGCAGGATTGAAGTGGGGGCTTTAAAAGGAGATGTGTTTAAATTTATGTCTATTAGCAACAGTATTCTCAATTTTCATCAGGTTAATAAATCACTCTTCAAAATACATGTTTATTGATAAATAAAAATATGAAATAAATTACATAAATTTTACAACTTGGAGTTGTGACTACATGCCCAGCATCTCTTTTAGCATAAATAGTGGAGATATTTCTCCTTATATCTAAATTTACTGATCTTTGCTTCCAGTGACCCTGAACAAATTAGCGATAAACATTGCAGAATGTGAAAAAAATTAAATAGTATTATTTGTTTTGTGATTATGATTTATGTAATTTGAGAGTGAATTGTTATAACATTATTCAGTTGATAATGATAATATAAATTTGATGTTAGAAACAGAATGTGTTAAAGCTCTGATAACCAAACAGTTTTAGTGCTCTGTAATACATAAAACAACCTCTTGGAGGCAAGATAACTTTCTACTAAAAGGAACTATAAGTAAAGAGGAACTTGTTAGATTATTAGGCTCTCCAAGTTTATAATATTCTCTGTATGGTCACAGACCGGGCCGCGGGGGCGTTGACCCCCGGAACTCTCTCCAGGTAAACTCCAGGTATGGTGCACTGGGGCAAACACAACCATTATTTTTTGACTGGTAAATTATCAAAGCCTTTGAAAATTGTTGCTTTTCTTTATTCTAGAACTTTAAGTGGTCTGTAGCACCTCTTTCAAATGTTCAAAAATCACTTAAGTAATGTAGAGTACAGGTCCGTCATCACAAATCCGGCAATCAGTTATTCGGTTCCTTCAGTTATTCGGCACCAATTTCAACTAGCATAATTTCAAATTTCCAGGATCGCCACACCAACCTGCTGCTACTGTTTGGTGGCACTACTTGCTGCATAAGTCATTCCAATTTCTTTTTCTCCATTTATTGTTATAACCTGGTTAGTTTTAGCCCTAGCCATGGTTCCAATGAATAAAAGAAATGCTTCTCGTTGTGTAAAGCACCTACACAGTACATTGTCCATTAGAGATAAGGTGGCTTTAAAGCTACTGTCATTTGCCATGAGATCAGTCTCGTGATGCAAGTAAGTTTATTCGGGTATACACAAATACAGTTACATAGATTATCATGCATAGCAGCATATGTGTAGAGAACCTGGGATAACCCAAAAAAGTCAGTGACTTATTTCCATTGGAGTCCTTTAATGCAGGGGAATATGCTTTATTATGCTAATATCAATACTACAGCTTATTTGCCTATCAAAATTTATCTAATATGACATAATAAACAATATACATAACAGAAACATGTTAAGTACTCCAGAATGAATGATATTTGGTATAATACCGAGCAGTTCAACGGAGGTATGAAGAGGATATGGGATACAAGTACCATTTTCTTGTCCCTGTCTTGGGGGCTTATATTAGAGAAAACGGAGTATAGCACAGGGCTAACTGTGGTATACACTCGTACTGCACCATAAAACTGAAACAAAAAAGCTATTTTCTTTACACAGATTATCACACATAGCAGCATATGTGTAGAGAACCTAGGGTAACATAAAAAAGTCAGACAAAGTGACTTATTTTCAGTACCTGGCTTGAGCTTGCCATACATGATTTCTGGTAAAAAAAAATTTTCTCAGTTATTTGTTGGGGTATCTTATTGAAACTTGGGCAATATATGATGGAAAGATGCTTCTTAATGTACACCAAAAATGTAAAAAAAAAAAAAACAAAGGACGATAAATAAGGGAATTCACTTCTCGGCCATTAGCCGCCTCTTTGCGGTATACAGTGGACCCCCGCATAACGATCACCTCCGAATGTGACCAATTATGTAAGTGTATTTATGTAAGTGCGTTTGTACGTGTATGTTTGGGGGTCTGAAATGGACTAATCTACTTCACAATACATGTATTCCTAATGGGAACAAATTTGGTCAGTACTGGCACCTGAACATACTTCTGGAGTGAAAAAATATCATTAACCGGGGGTCCACTGTATTTTTATATGGTTTCTATGGTTGTATTCCCGTTGTTTTGGTCTCATTTATAGAATGGAAGATATATTACAGAAGTAGACATGATTTTGATTGGTTTCACAATGAAAAGTACCTTTAAATTGAGCTCAAAGTAGCAGAAATATTCTATTTTTGCCGAAGTTCAATGAACTTTGTGTAAGTCAAGTTGGTTAATTTTATTAAGTGTATTCTAACCTAATCACTGTAATCCAGCAAACTCGGTAATCCATCACACAACAGGTCCCAGTGATGCTGGATTTGTGATGGAGGACCTGTACTAGAGGCTGTAAGTTTCATAAATTTTATTACATATTGGTTTTGGCTATACAGTCTAGTGATTAAATAAAATCTGCACCATATCAACAAATTCATTTACTTAACTTTTAGCTTAGCTCCTTCACTGCATACACATCTTAAACTTTGTTATTCATACTGTGGTACTGTTTGATGTTCCCTAATATTTTTTTTTGTATCCCTCTCTCCTTATCTCTCCACATCAACCAAAAAATTCAGGTTTCCCACCATGTACTGTGGCTATAACACTCCTCTGAACTTTACATTCATTGGAGGAAGCATTAGACCCACCAGAGTCATACAGTGCCTAGGGAAATGAGAGGCAGGCTCAGTTAAAGGAAGGGAAGGTCAGGTCTAATTCTTGGTATCAAGAGCCCTCTTTCAACATAAAGGCACTTCCGATGAAGGAGTTAACCGGCTGTATAATACAGTTGGTAGTGGTGTGGTAGCATATACAGTATTAGTATTTAAGGGAAAAGTGCTAAATTTGAAAGGGTCATACAGTACCTGGAGAAAGGAGGGAATCTGGTTTGATATGAGGAAGAGGAGAGTTGCTCCAGTGCCTTAGATCAGTGTCTGTCAACATCAAAGTGCCCCTTATTCCCCTTCCTTGAAGGATAGCAAGGTATAACAGGCTAGATAGGGCTTTCAGAAATTCAGTACATGGGCCTTTTGAATATAATGAATCTTGTTAACTGGAATGAAAGTCATTGCCAAAACATCCACATTGCAATTCCTGAGCAGAAAACTTCCCAGGGATACAGGAACTCTGTTAACCTCCTACACTGTCCCATTCAGTAGTTTTTGAAAATAATTTTCGTCTGTAGGTGATCCTTAGCTCTGGTTCAATTTAGAATACTTTGGTACAGTCAATGGGTTTGCCTGTTGCCCTTGGAACTCTTATGCAGGTTTCTGGCCTGCAAATTACCTAATTCTGGAAGATCCCTTTGCTAATTATATTCCCAACATCCCATAACCCTTCGTTGGTCTAGTACATCTACATCTTCCTCTAATTCAAACGTTATCTCACATTCAGTATCCCTATAGGTGGATTATGCTATTGTGAATGAGCAGCAATGAACATGGACTTTCCTTCATTTCAGGCAGTGACCTTTCAGATTTCTGCAATTTCAACAGTTTGAGACCTATATTTTCCATAGGCACTTGCCATGAATATAATTCATCTTGGGTTAAAATTAAGTACTTTTTATTATTTGTGACTGCTTGATCCAAGGAAATGAAGTTACATTCCCCTTTCTTAAATCAATCCTAATTATCTCCCATTCCACAGGTGCTGTATGACCCTTTCCATCCCCTTCCTGCATCACATGACCTATATTGGTTTAGTGCTTTTTTAATAACGAATGTACCCCTGTGGATTTAGTGCTTCCCCAGTAATCATTAAAATCTGCATTTATAGCAAATGGGACTATTCATCTTTTTAAAGCCTCTTAATTTTTGACACCATGTTAAGCCTATCATATATCCCATCAGTACACACAACACTGAATGACCCACATAGGTCATGTTTTTTGTGATAACAGTACCCATCAGTACACTGCTGCTTGGCACTAAATGCAAGTGAAGTGTAAGTAGTTGTAGCTGCCTGCAAAAGTATTTATATTTAATGAATACATGGATGCCCTTATTGTAACTACTTTCCTCTCTTAATCCTATCTTTATGCATATTCCTATTTCTTAAATGACCACGACAAATTATACTAACACTCAATTTCCCTTCTACATGTACCAAGTGCCAAATCAACCAACCAGATTGTGATGGACATGTGGGCTAGCAGGCCACCACGAGCAACAGTCTAGTTAACCAAGCAAGCACCAAAGAAGCCTGGCTTAAAGCCAGACTATGGAAGTAGAAACTCTTCAAAAACTCCAAGGTAACAGTATATACCTCATCTTACACACGTCTTTTTCTTGCTGTCTGGTACTGTATTACTTATTCAGGTTTAAGGCTTTATTGTGAAGAAAATATGAACACCTGAAAGTTTCTTTCTTTCCATGCTTTTATCATTCATGCATCTGCAAAAATAGTATTAAAATTTTGACATACTGTAAGGTATATATATTCTCTGTTGCTGTAATAGCACAAAAGTTGACACTGAAAGAGGTTTAGCTCTAAATTGAAAGATTTACATTTAAACATATATTGTCATTAAATTGTAGAAATTATGACTTTTCTTCAATACAGTGGAAATTACACATTCATTTACTAGCTGACCATTGATATCTACGAATATACATGAATACATGTTCCTGGCATTCATTGACCACTATGGTATTTCACCATTTACATACAAAATATTTAGCCAAGCAGACAAGCCTTTTCTATTGGCCAGATTATCTATACATAAACATGCTTTCCCATAGTCCTGTATTATATAAATTGATATGCAGTAATACTGTGAGTACCTATACCATAGTGCACTTAAGAATTAGTATAAATATGCAATGTAATTTTTTCTATATACATTAATGCTGCTAAATCTATTGGAAGACTACAAGTGCTTAAACAGTAATGCTCTGATGCTAGGTACTAACAGCAGCTGCTTTCATTAAAAAATAGGGGCATAGTTTTTAATTACATGTTCAGCAATAAGCTATACTACAAAAAACTGAAAGCTATTATCATTTTAAAATTTTATGCATGTAAATGATCATGCCGGGATTTTTTTTTTTTTTTTTTTTTTAGTTAATTGCTGATCCAACAGATATTTATGTATGTGAATTGTAAGGAACAAATGAGCAAGGCAAAAGACAAATTGGCCTAGTTACCCGTGTAAGCACTATCATATAATTTCAAGGGGCACCATAACATACAGTAATGGCTCTTTAGTAACTGAACAAAAGTGATGGGCTCTTTACCCAAGAAATTGGAACTGCCCCTCTATTTTTAATTAAACCTGATTGCCTCTTTATTTCTCCAGTACTTACAGGCACAAGTGCTTCCCATGAATATAGATAGTACAGTTTAATATACAGTGGACCCCCGCATAACGATCACCTCCGAATGCGACCAATTATGTAAGTGTATTTATGTAAGTGCGTTTGCACGTGTATGTTTGGGGGTCTGAAATGGACTAATCTACTTCACAATATTCCTTATGGGAACAAATTCGGTCAGTACTGGCACCTGAACATACTTCTGGAGTGAAAAAATATCGTTAACCGGGGGTCCACTGTATATATTTTAGAGTATTCCAATGTTATGGACACAGTTTTACTTTATCTCTAAAATTTTGTATCTTTTCTTATTTATGTAGGAAAATTTCAGTGATAAAATCAGGCAACCAGACGAATATACTGAATTATTTTATTTTCAAAAAATAAATGCTAGTTTGTGTCTCGTTTACAACCATTAACCCTTAAACTGCCACACACATTGATCAGTAGGTATGCATTTACCCCCCCCCCCCCCCACAATAGATCAGTGTTTAAATTCTAGCTCCCTCAAAAATGGCTGCAATTGGGAATGTTAAGCCTACTCAGAATAAAATAAGCCTGTGTCATTTTTGCACCAACAAAATATTCCTCAGCTACACTGGGCATTGTGAGAACAGTTTGTTTCAAGTACCATACCAACATGTCTCATCTTTGACATCCCCTCACTCCACAAACTATTGGCCATTTGCTATTTGCCCAGGCTGATTGTAGTACCAAAGATAGTGATGTGGGCTTGCAGTTGCATGAATATAAAGATACAGAGAGTGCTGCTACCACTCTAAATGCCCCATCAAGAAAGGAAAATCCTGATGAGCTTGAAGCATTACATAACACGAATTCCTTCCACTGAGAAGAAATGTGGGTGTATGTCATACGAGTCCTAATGGGTAACCAGACGAGACGTCCATATTGCACGGTACAGTCTATATATAAATCGTAAGATCAGATTAAAAATGATTAATGTGTGTTGGGAAAACATCTTAGAGATAAACTTGTGTAGAGTTAAAAAAAAAAATGTGTTTAATGCTTTCACTGTCAGGACCCTCAAAATTAAAATTGTTGACTGTTGGAATTAAAAAAAAAAAATCCAAAATGATAACTAATCTTTTTTCTGGAGGTAATGACATCAAAAATGCTAATTTTTTGAGCGATCTTCATTCCTTAATTTGACCAAATTCAAGAGCCCAATTTCAAGTTACTTCAAGTCTGAAATCAACCAGAATCATCTCTTTCAGTGTGTTTTTTTTTTCTATCAAATAATACCAAGAAACAGCCATAAAACCCAACCTAGAAAACACCTCAGTTGGTATTTTAAACCAGACACAAGGTCAAAGGTGTGCTTCTTCAAATTATGCACTGCATAGAGCAGGATTTTTCTATATACGTGCACACTCACTGCACTGACCCATTCTCTCATGTCTAGGTCAAAATTTACTACTCACAGCTTATCTGAGGGAGCTAGACTCGCAACACAGATCTACGGAAGCAACACTGGCATCAGTAACATAGATCTATGCAAGAGAAAGTGAAAGAGTTAACAATTTTCTGGCAGTCACATTTTTGCAGTAACAGAAGTATCATTGTTGTATACTAGTTATATAGATAAGTGCCAATAATAGCAACGGTTCTGTATACTTAAATTGTGTAAACGCATCAGAATCGTATTGAGGGACTTCTGATAACTGCTTCACTGGCAAGTGAAATGAATATTTGTATCAATAGTGTTCAAGATAATAGTACAGTGTTATAGGTGGTTATGTACATAAGTATACAGTATTAGATATTTTGAAGTAAAGAGTATGTGTAATTTTTGTTTTGTTTTTTAACTTCCATACTAGGCTATTACACAGTGAAACATGCTAAAGTGGTGGCCAATGTATGTGTATATTGTAAGTACTGTGTTTCAATACTAGTGAAAAAATTAATGAATATTTTGTATTATACAAGGGTGCCATGGGCACAGTAAGACATCTGTGAATTGCAACTATTCTAAAAGATATCAGAAAGATTGCTTGAAACAAGTGTAGAAGTTTTCAAGCAGAAAATTGATCTCTACCCCTGCCAAGTACAAGATCAACCAGGATGTGATGGATATGTGGGACAGGGAGCTGCCAAAAAGCAAAAGCCAGGTTCACCAGGCAAGCAACAGAAAATCATGGTTACCAGGCTGGCCATAGGAGTTGGAAAGTCTTAAAACCAGTCACAAGTATATCACAGGTATGATAAATTATTATTTAGTATATTAAAAATGAGCACTAAACCCGTATTAGATAGTAAAGATTGTGTAATGCTGCACACTTCTACACACAGTAAAGAGGTAACTTTTTTTTTTTTACTGTTCTCAGTTTCAGCACATGATTACCTCCTATTTTACAGGTAGTGTTACCCTCATGGGTTTAGCATTTCCACACAAACAATAATGTACAGTATTCAGTTCTTGATACTCGAATATCCCATAAAATCTTGAAACAAAAATGCCCACAGGGATTGTCATAGCTACCTTCAGTGCCTGGTTCAAAGGCTAAATCCCAACACCTAAGATTGATAAGATATACTAACTTGTATGCAGTCTTCCACTTAAGAGGGAAGATATGCCTTGGTGAAGCGTGGCATCAAATGCTAAATATAAAATACAACTTGTGCAAAGTTTTAGTTTGTAAAACTTTTCACTACATTAAAGGAATCCAGAATACCATAGTTAAAAATTATACAGTACTGCAGTAAGGAAATGGATATAGGTAACTGATAATCCAAATTATATTCATATACAATACTCTGTGAATGTGAAAAAATCACAAACATGTACATACACTAGTGTATATACAAAACTGCACACGCAAATTACGAAGGCATAAAAATTTTTAATTAGTAATTGAGAAATGCATTTTAAACTTTCATATTATTTATGTTTAGTGATGGGTGAAAAGATACACAGTCAGCCCTTGCAAGTCTTCTGATCATAGCTCATTTTCAGCAGCTTACGAATTAAACTTACTTTTCCATTTTCGATAGTGCTTCATTACTGTTATCTTCTTTTTGATTATAACAATAATTCATTACTATTACAGTGCACCACTATTTCCATTAGTGGCATACATTACTGCTGTGGAATGCCGCAGCAGGATAACTTCCCTCCACCCCTTGGGCGAGGACATTGTATCAATGTTTGGTGTAAACAAACTGGTCAGTGTATCTGGACACTTGCCATATGAACTGGAACAATTATTGACTTTTACTTTTGCACTGTTGCTGGGAAGATGTATTGGTTCTGATGAAAGGCTCTTGATCTAAGAAATTGAAACTGTAGTCTTCAAATTAATCCAAATTGGTTTCCATTTTCCTGGCACTGTATGACCCCAATTATTTTAGGACTTCCCCAAGATTATAACATTATTACACAAGATTTTTTTTTTTTATACCTGACACTTCTTTATTTCATTCATTCACCACAAACAAGATAGAGATTTAGCATTTGTTATAATAATATTCAAAACTTGCAAAGAAAATGACAAAATAACAAAAAATAACTTTTATTTTGCTGTATTACATAACATACATGCATAATTCTATGTACTGTATTTACGTCACTTTAAAACATAAAACAATTTTTCTATCGATATAAAACTTTGATGGCAAAATAAATAAGACCTTAATGCTGATGCAGTTTACTAACCACAACAGCATAAGCTGAATAAATGGAATCTCTTCACAAGAAATAATATACTTAAAAGAATAACACTTTCCAAGTATACCGTTTTATATTAGTATAAGAGCAGGGAATCTTTCCAGCACCATCAAGGTAATGCAATAAATCTACTAGAGATATTACCCTCAGTCACAACCTTTTTTTTTTTTTTTTTTTTTTAAATTCTTTTTACCTGTCACTAAAATGTGGCACTGAAAAATTTGCTGGATCTAGACAAGGTGACATATTTGAAGTGACAGCCTTTTCACTCAGTCCACTGTCTCCTTGTTTACCATCAATCACTACACCAGTTGGTGGTAAATTAGTTTTTTGGGTGGCTGCCTTGTTGACTATTGTATTGCCTCTTTCAAAACAATTTGTAATTGGCTTTGCACCAAAAGCTTCCACTTTGTCACTTGTAGTGCTAGAATTTATTGCAGGCACAACAGCCTTCCCAGTTGGATGGCTATCTGCATTAGTGGAAATATCAGTTACTGAGGAAGTGGTGATGGTAGCAGCTGCAGTTGGAACCCCACCATTGGTAATAGATGCAGAAGGTGAACTGGTTCCACTTTTGGCCCTGTTGTGAGCCAAGTGGCTCTTCACCAGGTGTCCTGCTGCTAGTGCAGACATCAGGGAAAGCTCACCAGCTAGCACTGTTCCTGCAATTATCTTTGCTAACTGGCATGCATTCTCACCTGGGTTTTCTTGGTGTGCTCCTAGAAAATACAAAAGTTTAAAACAATTACTTTTATTACAATCAAAACTAAGAGCTAAACCCACAAGGGCCATACAGTTTGAAAGAATTAAATAATCTTGTCAGATCTTCTTGATTATTCATTATCCCTCCAGGAAAAGGGTGCCCTAAAGCTGGTGAAAGGCTCATGGAGCTACCCTTCCATTCAGTGGATTAAACCTCATTACCTCCCATTCTCAAAGTGCTGTATTATCCCTATGGGCTTAGTGTTTCCCATGAATAATAAATTGATCTTTATATGTATGAAGTATTCCTATTGTAATTTTATGTACAGTAACTTAAGTAAACAAATATTTAAGAAAATTTTATTATTCCCTGTCCTGCATATTATAAATAGTCACAACAAAACAATTCCTTTACATCCCACAACAGTCATACTGAAATGACATTCCATATATCAAGAGTGGCAATATTGGATGTCATCTTTCCATAACCTAATACTGACCTTTAACCCCAAGCATAGTCAAGCAGGCAGACTGAGGTCCAAGTCCAGTGCCTCCACCCACTGTGCCAACTTCTAGAGAGGGCATGGTGACTGTTATGTGTAGGTCCTCTCCTTTTTCACCCCAAGCTTCCATCAAGGTCATGCAGTTGCTGCTTCCAACCACTTGAGCAGGATCCTGAAAAATATATCTCAAGTATCAGAAACTATTTTTCTTACTGAAAAATAACTTGGTTTTATCATAATTTATATGGACTACTTGATTATAAAAAATTGTTTTCACTCAGGAGCTATACAACTGCTAACTTTCATAACCTTCACAGAAAACTGTTACAAGCTGTCACTGTATGACCCCTATGGGTTTACCACTAACCCATCATAATGATGATAAAATAATAAGCTCATGCACTAAGCAATGCTTGGTATTCATTTATGTCCAAAAACAGACGGTGTGTAGGGGCAAGCTGGAGGGATGTTTGAGGTGTGGAAGTGGGTGGTAGTGTTAGTGCATATTGATAGAATGGGGTCGAATGTGGTAGGAGTTTGGGACAGAGCTGTGATTAGAGTTATGGTGCAGGAAAAAAAAGAGTGGGAGTTGGAAGAGTATGGAGTAAATTTTATGAATGTGGGAAAGTTTTAGAAGCATTTGACAGAGCTGTTGAGGTGTGGGACTGAGTTGTAGCTAAATGGGTACGAGGTGAACTGAAAAGTTATAGGAGATAAATAACAATCCCAAAAAGCTGGAACTAAACACCCTAAAGGCACACTTTTTTTTTTTTTTCAAATTAGTTGTCAATTTAAGTCATGCACAATCCTTGAGGGTTTAATGCCTAGTTTTGATTGTAATAATAATAACTCATGAACCAAACCAAATGAAAATAGTCAAAAAATACATGATTGTTAAATTTATTCATGGAATGACTTTCAGTAAAACCATGCACATAAGGATAACAAGAATTTTCAGGTGTCGCCATACTTGCCTTTTTTTTTTTTTTTACCCATGAGTAATTAGGTTACTTATTGTCCATGACATGGAACCTAGTTAAGGTCTGATACAGAATAACAATTATCAATGAGCATCAGAAGGTAAGCAATGTTCTACACATTGTGAAGAGAAAATTTACCTGACCACATGCGATATATACTGCTGCTACGATATTTGCTGCATGAGCATTGTTGCCTCCTATTGAACCAGCTAATGATGACCCTACCAAATTCTTAGTAATATTGGCTTCTACAAGAGCTGCCACAGTAGTTTTCAGGATGGACGTAACCACTTTGCTAGGCACAATACCTTCGCACACAACAGATTTGCCTCGGCCCTCAATCCTGGAAAGAGTGGAACTTATTAACCTTGTTTTCAATGCTTGTTTTCAATGTGAAACCAAAAATTCACATTTAATCTGTATGATTATATTATACAAAATCTTTATTGAAGGCTAATTTCTTTATAGCTTTGATTATTCACATTTTTTATTCGAGCCCATTTTTTTTATTCCGTCTTATGAATGTTAATATTAAGCAAATCATATTTAAAGAAATATATATATATTTTTTTTTTTTTTTTCAACAAGTCGGCCGTCTCCCACCGAGGCAGGGTGACCCAAAAAATTAAGAAAATCCCCAAAAAGAAAATACTTTCATCATCATTCAACACTTTCACCTCACTCACACATTATCACTGTTTTTGCAGAGGTGCTCAGAATACAACAGTTTAGAAGCATATACGTATAAAGATACACAACATATCCCTCCAAACTGCCAATATATATAAAAATATGTATATATAATTTACTCAAACTAGTGAATTTTCCTCTTTTCCAAGGTTTCAGGGTGCATGTCAACTCCAGGAACTACCAGTACAACTTACAGGTTGTAATGTACACCAATATGTTATGCCAGGAAATTAAATCAACTGCTACATACTAGGACCTATGCCAATATAGGAACATACATTATACAGTCATTACGTGTTAAACACTATTATTGCATTTTCAACCTACGTACCAATTAATGGCCGACGGCTTTTTGTCCACACAATAGTTGCCACTAACACTCAAGACCTCAAGGTCTGGGAAGTATTTTTTCAGGGTCTTGAGTCCTGCCTCTGTACCCTTAAAATGAGAAGAAAAATGTCAATAACCAGTGATAACACAAAAGTTTAAGCATAAACAAATATATATGAAATTGTATTTATTATTTTTTTTAACTCTATGACCATTTCCTGCCAAGACAGGGTGCCCCCTTGGTGTGCGATGGCTCATAGGTTAAAATTGAATTTTATTTTTAATACAATGGCTGTATCCCACCATCACTGTCTAGCCAGAGGCATGCCAGTACTGCAGTTCAGATGCCCCTCCAAACTGCAAATATCCCCACCCTTCCTTTAGAGTGCAGGCACTGTACTTCCCACCTCCAGTCTGATTTTTTTTTTTACATGTCGGCCATTTCCCACCGAGGCAGGGTGACCCAATAAGAAAGAAAAAAAAAATTCATCATCATTCAATACTTTCACCATCACTCATACATAATCACTGTCGTTGCAGAGGCTCTCAGATACAACAGTTTAGATGTCCCTCCAAACTGCCAATATCCCAAACCCCTCCTTTAAAGTGCAAGCATTGTACTTCCCATCTCCATTCTTAATAAAGAGCAATCAACAAGCTGGGAGATGTTTAATAACTTTACACCTTTTTTCTTCTTTCTCTAATATGCCACATCTGCTTTACAAAAAAAAAAATTGTATTTAAATAACATGACATCAGGACAGACCAACCAATATCTGATCCCTAAATTAATATCTATTTTTGTCACTACCTTAGGTTTATAAATTAAAAAACTGTACAGAAAGACACTGTAAATATGCCAACTGTTTAAATTTATTCAGGTGTAATTTTTTATGGCAGTTGTATGATACAAATTAATACTATATGTATAGCTTAGACTATTTCCATACCTTGGATACCATGTTCATCCCCATAGCGTCACCAGTTTGAGCCACAAAGCGCATGTACAGTAATCGTCCAGCAATTCCAACATGCAATTCTTGTAGACGAGCAAAACGGCTGGTTGAATCAAATCCTTCTTTGATGATAGCAAAGTTCTCTCTATTTCTAGTCCATGTGTACACCTCCCTGTTGGTGAATATATAATAATAATGCACCTCACTATTGGCAAATATACAACAATAATAATAATAATGATGATGATCAGCTTCAGAATAAAGGGAAATGAACCATTGTATAACCCAGTCTGTTCATTCAAAACTTACTACACAGAAACTTAGGTAATCACTGTACAAAAAAATTCAGAGATAACTAGTACATAAATGTGAGTTTAACCCACAAAACTAGTTTAAGGTTCATTACAGGTATACTTACGTAGCTCGTGCAGCGGTAGGAAGCCGAACACTAGGAGCCCTAGTCATTCCATCACGGATTACTGTACTCTTCACTCCATTAACCAAAGCACGACAACCACGATTGGTAGAGGCAACCAAGCACCCTTCAGTAGTTGCCATGGGAACCATATACTTTTTTCCATTCATAAGTAGAGGACCAACAACACCCACTGGTATAGGTACATAACCTATTACATTCTCACAGCATACACCCATCACCTGAAAAAATGTAAAATATAACATAATTTTGTATCAAAAAAAAAAAAAAATTTAACACATCAACCATCTCCCACCATCCTTCACACAATCACTGTCTTTGCAGAGGCACTCAGATACAACAGTTCTGATGCCACTCCAAACAGCCAATATCCCAAACCCCCTCTTTTAAAGTGCAGGCATTGTACTTCCCATTCCAGAACTCAAGTCTGGCTAACCAGTTTCCCTGAATCTCTTCACAAAATATTATCCTGCTCATACTCCAACAGCTCATCAGGTCCCAAAAACCATTCATCTCCATTCACTCCTTTCTAACATGCTATGCTTACACATGCCTGCTGCATGTCCAAGCCCATTGCACACAAAACCTCTTTAACCCCCCTCCCTAAAATAGTAAAAAATACTATCAATTATTTTATTTTTCACAAGATTTCTACCTTTCCAAATACTGTAGTTATCTACAGTATACTCCTCACTTACCATTACAGTGTTAACTTCACCTGCCCAAAATGCACCACATGCTAGTGGCTTTCTTTTGTGCCTAACAATACACCTACCATTCAACTTACGACCGAGTTCGGTTCCGAGAAACCGGTCATAAGTCGAACTTTACTACTGAATATCAACAAAACATTTTTGTAATGACTATTTTATTGTTTTATTTTGGTATTTCATGTTTTACTTTACTTTTTATGCTGTTAGTACTGTATTTTATACTGTAAGGTTTAGGATAAACACTGTGTACAACACAAATAGTTGTTTATTTCCCAGAAATTTGGCATAAAAAACACGGTCGTAAGTCGAGTGGTCGTAAGTCGAGCAGGTCGTAAATCGGATGGTAGGTGTATTTTATTACATATAAACTACATTGTATACAGCAGAAAAGAAATAAATTATTTGTATTTGTATCAATTTCAATGTGCAATTTTTTTACCTTAGTGTAATCATAGTTGTCATATGGCAGAGCATCCATGGAGCCATGTTTAGCAGTGTGTGGTGCCACAATTGCTCTACGAATACCAACAGCTCTCAGTGGGTTGCCCAAAACTGTCTCTAATTTGTAGCTTGGAACATGTTTCTTCTCCACCATTTGTACAATTTCTTTATTAGTTAATGATCTCACACCTCCCTGTTAAGAAATTACCATGATTATATACACTGCAGATTATTTTTTTTCATATTGACTATCTCCCACCAAAGCAGGGTGACCCAAAGAAGGAAACACATTCACCATCCCTCACTCAACAGCTCTGTTTCAGGTTTTATAAATATAAAAAAAATCATAGGAGAGAAATTCACAATGTCTTCTAAACAATATACAGTGGTATCCCGAGTAATTCGTTCCAGAAGGCTGTTCGAGTGCTGTTACGTAACGAATTTGTTCCTATAAGGAATACTATAAATTAGATAAGTCCGTTTCAGACCCCCAAAAATACACTTACAAAAGCACTTACAATAATACACTTACATAATTATTGGAGTTGGGAGCAGTACGAAACTCTGGGTACCACTGTATAACACTAAGCAACATGAAAAGCATACAGTACTGTACATGACAGGATGAAATATGATTGACTAGATATGGAAATTATAATTAACTCTAGAGATAAAGGTGTCATGAAATTAAGAAAAGATTTTAAGAGTGATTTATTCAACAAGGGAGATAAAATATTTAGAGGAATGGTAAACAGAATCATATAGTGTATTTTAAAGAATAGGGAATCCGAGACAAGTAAAGAATAATACATGAAGAGCCACAATAAAGTGAAGCAACCATATTTGAGGGTATGAATCCTATAAATGACAATCTTCTTGAGTTAAGGTGAATATACGTGACTTTGGAAGAGGATTAATCACTCGCCAAGATTATATTATCGTTATTATATTTATGGGGAAAGCTCTAAATCCATAGGGGGTCATATAGTGCTGGGAAATGGGAGGTAATAGGTTTGATCCAAGGAAGGAAAGGTTAGCTGTAATTCCTTAGACCAAGAGTTCTTCAGTGGTATCCAGGCATCATCCTTGAAGGGACACTACAGCAAAGAGCAAATCTTAAATTAGCAGACCAGTAGCCTACTAAAAATAAGTGGAATCTGCCAAGAAGTAACCACATTCTTAGAGAACAACAGTCACAAAAAATAACATAGACAAGATAATAATAGGGACTGCCAGCCTAGAGGATGAATTAAAGTTAAATTAAAGGTATATTGTAGAATGGCGAAAATAAAGGGCTGTTCTGTGTAAAGGGGAATAAATGAGACACGGACTGAGGTTCTGATGGATACACGAATTACTCTTGAAAATAAACAAACATTAATGGTAAAAAACTAAAATAATCTGCATATATTGTAATGTACAAATATATTTTACAAGTAAACAGAAAGCACAAAATAATTATATTGATTAAAAAAAAAAAGCTCAAAAATATAAAAATTGGCACATGGGTAATTACCAAGAATTATCTTCCCTTTTTTTTAATATTGTGTTCATAAATCAATAGCTAATGACCTTACCTGAGAGTTCATAACAGCAACACATTCTTCTAATGATCTAGGAGGCTTATCCTCATCCTCATCCCCATGTTCTTTAATGTAAGTCTTGGGTATCTCTGTTTGTGTACCACGATCCTCCTTAGAAGTTGCCATTGCCAATTCCTCCCAGTGGGAATTAAAACTGACAGTGCGGATTCTAGTACGTTGACGCAGAATTCCTAAAGTATTAAGGCATGTTAGGAACAATATTTAAGTTGAAATCTCAAAGACTCTTTTATTAAAAATCTAGTTAGTGTGAACAGTGCTGAATGACTTAAATGGGTTTAGTGTTTTTTATGTATACATAACAACGTGTAAAAAATGCAAATTATACATGTGAAAACTGCACAAGTGAAAATCAACAGTTACCAGTACAAGCAGTCCGTTAAGATCAAATGAATGACAAGAATTCACAAAGATAACATTGCAATGAGTCAACAAAAATCTAAGTAATACTGTTAGGGATATTACCTTAGTGTGGGGTGGCATTGTAATAATTTTCATGATGCCACTCAACAATATATCAAACTCCCTTTTCCTAAAATATTCCTTCATCTAACTCACTGAAATTCTAAAACTTTGTGAATGATAAACCCATGAATGCTGAAGCAAGGCATACAACATTTACAAATGGGACAAGGTTTTCTTCAAGGAATAAATAAAAAAAAAAATTCACTACAAGAATGTGTACACTGAGAGACAACACAATAAGTGTCCGGGGCCCAAGACTGTTCAATTGTCTCCAAGTATACATAACGAGGATTACCAATAGATTCCTGGCTATCTTCAAGAAGGCACCAGACAGGCACCTAAAGTCAGTACATGACTAACCGGGCTGTGGTTTGTACGACAGCTTGCGTGCAGCCAGGAGTAACAGCCTGGTTGATCACACCCTGATCCACCTGAGGCCTAGTATCAGACCAGGTCACGGGGGCATTGACACCAGAAAAACATTCCAGGTAAATGCTAGACACATATATACCAAAGTTTTATTCTACATTTTCCTTCTGGGTACTCTTATTGGCTAACATATCAACTTTATCATGAAGGAGTAATCCAATGTGTGATGGGATCCATATTATTATTATTATAATCAAGGGGGAAGCGCTAAACCCGGAGGATTATACAGCGCCTGGGGGGGATGTGGAAGGCATTCAGACTTAATTCGGGGAACTGGAGCACAGATCCGATTCCCTAAATCAAGAGCCCCTCGCCAACATCAAGGAACCTTCCTTGAGGGGATGGGATCCATAGCAATTGTACATTAATTCATTTGTCCCTGATTTTTGAGTATCTACACCAAGCCAATAAAAAGTAGGGGCGCCATTGGTACACTAAGAGAAAACACCATAAGTGTCCGGGGCCCAAAACTGTTCAACAGCCTCCCATCAAGCATTAGGGGAATTGCCAATAAACCCCTGGCTGCCTTCAAGAGAGAGCTGGACAGATACCTAAAGTCAGTGCCGGATCAGCCGGGCTGTGGCTCGTACGTCGGACTGCGTGCGGCCAGCAGTAACAGCCTAGTTGATCAGGCCCTGATCCATCGGGAGGCCTGGTCATGGACCGGGCCGCGGAATAACCTCCAGGTAATCCGAGAGTTATGAACTGTGCAAATTGTCAGTGAACAAAGGCTTGGCACCTACTGCAGGTAGGTAGGAAATGTACTACTACTGCAATGTACTATTATTATGTAGTTACTGTTGGCATGTTACCCATCTTTTGTTTATATCTACTATATACTAAACTGCTCTCATATATTTTAACCCTTTGACTGTCGAAAGGCCCAATCCTGAAGTGTCTCCTGGTGTCGCAAAATATTCGAAAAAAAAAAATTATTTTTTCTTATGAAAATGTTAAGATTATTTTTCTGATTGTTTAAGTCTCCCAAAAAAAAATTTCCCATCAGTACTTACCCAGATATAGAGGCATGAAGTTTACAGAAAATGAGCCGCGTATGGCAACAGCGGCGACTGCATCTCACCGGTAAACTTTGGTTTACTTGTATTTGAAGGTTTGTTGTTTTTTTTCACTATTTTATTTTTTCACATAACTTATGTGGCCTATGAGACCAAAGTAAGGTGCAAAGTACATATATATACTCGTTGTATACAACACAATAAGCACACAAACATAATTATCAATATATTGTTTACAAAACTTGTTTACAAAAACAAACAATACAAAAATTTTTTTATTACTATTCTTCTATAATATATATACCAATATACAGTCACTGAACATACTCCTAGAAGTTCTGTAGCTTGTGGAACTCTGTGAAGCATGGTGTCATACACAGTGGTGTTTTACACTCCTCACACATAAAACATGGTGTCATACACAGTGGTGTTTTACACTCTCACACATAAAACATGGTGTCATACACAGTGGTGTTTTACACTCTCACACATAAAACATGGTGTCATACACAGTGGTGTTTTACACTCTCACACATAAAACATGGTGTCATACACAGTGGTGTTTTACACTCTCACACATAAAACATGGTGTCATACACAGTGGTGTTTTACACTCCTCACACATAAAACATGGTGTCATACACAGTGGTGTTTTACACTCTCACACATAAAACATGGTGTCATACACAGTGGTGTTTTACACTCTCACACATAAAACATGGTGTCATACACAGTGGTGTTTTACACTCCTCACACATAAAACATGGTGTCATACACAGTGGTGTTTTACACTCTCACACATAAAACATGGTGTCATACACAGTGGTGTTTTACACTCTCACACATAAAACATGGTGTCATACACAGTGGTGTTTTACACTCTCACACATAAAACATGGTGTCATACACAGTGGTGTTTTACACTCCTCACACATAAAACATGGTGTCATACACAGTGGTGTTTTACACTCCTCACACATAAAACATGGTGTCATACACAGTGGTGTTTTACACTCTTACACATAAAACATGGTGTCATACACAGTGGTGTTTTACACTCTTACACATAAAACATGGTGTCATACACAGTGGTGTTTTACACTCCTCACACATAAAACATGGTGTCATACACAGTGGTGTTTTACACTCTTACACATAAAACATGGTGTCATACACAGTGGTGTTTTACACTCTTACACATAAAACATGGTGTCATACACAGTGGTGTTTTACACTCCTCACACATAAAACATGGTGTCATACACAGTGGTGTTTTACACTCTTACACATAAAACATGGTGTCATACACAGTGGTGTTTTACACTCCTCACACATAAAACATGGTGTCATACACAGTGGTGTTTTACACTCTTACACATAAAACATGGTGTCATACACAGTGGTGTTTTACACTCTTACACATAAAACATGGTGTCATACACAGTGGTGTTTTACACTCTTACACATAAAACATGGTGTCATACACAGTGGTGTTTTACACTCTCACACATAAAACATGGTGTCATACACAGTGGTGTTTTACACTCCTCACACATAAAACATGGTGTCATACACAGTGGTGTTTTACACTCCTCACACATAAAACATGGTGTCATACACAGTGGTGTTTTACACTCTCACACATAAAACATGGTGTCATACACAGTGGTGTTTTACACTCTCACACATAAAACATGGTGTCATACACAGTGGTGTTTTACACTCTCACACATAAAACATGGTGTCATACACAGTGGTGTTTTACACTCCTCACACATAAAACATGGTGTCATACACAGTGGTGTTTTACACTCTCACACATAAAACATGGTGTCATACACAGTGGTGTTTTACACTCTCACACATAAAACATGGTGTCATACACAATGGTGTTTTACAATCTCACACATAAAATCAGTGTGTGTGCATTTTTGTGGAAGTTTTTTTTTTATGTACAAAGACAAAACACCTCGTCTGAGCAGTTTTCTTCAAAGTATTAGCAGGCAGTTATGTTATGTAGTTATCCTAGGTAAATGGTCGTGTGTCATCATTCCTTCCTTCCTAATTTCCTTCATTCCTTTCCTACCTGGAGGGCATTCCACTTCTCTTCCTACATTCCTTCATCTGTCCTTCCTTAATTTTTTCCTTCCTTTCATCTAGTCCTTCCTTCATTCCTGCCTTCCCTTCTTGCTTCTGGTTTCTATAATATATATACACATATATAGTCACTAGATACTTTCATAAAACTGCTATTATCACCATTCAGCAAGCTTGTCTTGTGTGCGAATGTGTGGCTTATAATTGTTTTGAGTCAGGAGTCGGCAGATGTCAAAATGACATATTGTCTCATTACTCACTCCCCCTCCAGCCTGTCAAAACAATGGGGTCGGATGCTGCTTCCCCTCCATTCTATCTAATTATCTTTCTTCCTCATTCTATCTCTTTCAATCTGTCTCTCTCTTTCTCTCTGTCTGTCTATCTCTGTCTCACAGGTACACATAAATACAAGTATACATAGTGTAAATTACCTAGGATAACCCAAAAAATCCAGACAAAGTGCTATACTCTGCTTGAAGATGTGAGTAAACGTGATGATGACACAGTCTTGTGGCTCTCTCTGAGACAGAGCTAGACAGATAGACAGGGAGCTTGGCAGACAGACAAATAGACAGACAGACAAATGTTTGTTCGTCGTCTTTTTCTTCTTCTTCTTCTCCTTCTTCTTCTCCTTCTTCTTCTCCTTCTTCTTCTTCTCTTTCTTCTTCTCTTTCTTCTTCTCTTTCTTCTTCTCTTTCTTCTTCTCTTTCTTCTTCTCTTTCTTCTTCTCCTTCTTCTTCTCCTTCTTCTCATTCTTCTCCTTCTCCTCCTCCTTCTTCTTCTCCTCCTCCTGGCTCTGAAACAGAGAGCTAGACAGATAGACAGCTGCCCCCCTCCCTCCACCCTCGTTTACGCTCATCAAAGGTCAGCTCTTATCAGATGTTATCTCCCCTTATCTTGTCACTGTCATGGGGTGAACTGTTTTCATGCCTCAAGGGAACATATTATTATTATTAGGTATTATTATTATTCTTCTTCTTCCTCCTCCTCCTCTTCTTATTCTTCCTCCTCCTCCTCCCTCCTTCCTCCTCCTCCCTCCCTTCTCCTCCCTCCTCCTCCTTCCTTCCTCCTTCCTTCCTTCCTTCCTCCTCCTCTTTCTCCTCCTCCTCCTCTTCCTCCTCCTCTTCCTCCTCCTCTTCCTCCTCCTCTTCCTCCTCCTCTTCCTCCTCCTCTTCCTCCTCCTCCTCGTCGTCGTCGTCGTCCATTGCTTTTGGTCTCAAACTCCTCGAAATCATGAAATTGACCTTCACTGACACTTCCATCTGTGTTAGAGCATCACTTGGGAAGAGAAGAGTCCTAGATTTGCTGGGGAGTCACATATTTCTTACTGCTAGACATGCTGAAAAAGGACAACTGAAATGGTATTCCCACAATGCACCACTGGCTCCCCGATTTTTTTTATATGGTGCACACTGACCATGGAGACTCATTCTCTCACATGTAGGCCTACCAGCTTTCTCCTGCTTGATTTGAAGCCGCTAGAATTTATGCGTATAGATATGTCAAACACGGTATCTCCTATGACTTATATATACGACGGCGACAGTCAAGGGGTTAAAACAAGGTGTACAAGCAAAAAGTTTCATTAAAACAGTCACTTACCAACCACCTCAACATATTCACATGTCGATAAAGTAATTGCAATACTTGAGATATTTACTAGAATCATGCATGTTGATAATGCTATTTATCACACATCCAGGGTAAATAACATTTTTTTTTTTTGCCATGCCAAACTATGCAAAAAAGCAGTAGCTGCCAGAAATATGAAAAAACAGTAAGCAAAAAATAAAATAGGAAATGATAAGAGCTTAGCAGAGAAAATTATATTCGAGAAGGCAAGTCACATTCTTATACGTACAAGCTAGGCCAAAATATGCAAATGCATTACAATTCTCTTCTTTTGTACTAGTGATGTATATATCAGTAAATACATCCATATGCCAATACATACATTTATATGCCTATACATCTAATCTGAAAACTACTAGGCATGTTTCTGCATGCACAAACCATTCTTCCCACCTTTCCCTATAGTGTTAATGGCCTCCACATTTGCCAAAGGCCACCAATCAGTAAAAAGTCCACAGAAACCCATTTTAAATGGGATTCCATTACATGTTTACTATGATAATATTAGGTGAATACAAATGTTGTACTACAGATAATGAGGAAAAAAACATTGCTAAACAAGTTTTTTTTTTTCAGGATAACATCTTGATATTGAGTTTTATCAAGTCATTATATGTATTTTTAAGCTCTAGAAAAGTGAAACAGTCCTGACAGAAGTTTGTTTTCCACCTGTGTCCTTCCTTCATGATGACATTATCTCATAACCATTCCCAATTTCAGAGACCACATCTTTAACTCGGAAATGAAGTCTAGCATATGATAATCCTCCATATCAAATTTCTCTAAATAACATGTATGCCACAATGTAAATTATCTATTAAAAACTTTGTTTTGCAAAAGGCACTGATTCTAATAATCAGCTCTGCATTACCAAAGCAAATAATGCCTATGCAACCATACCTGGCAACAGTATCATCAACCCTCCATCACCAAAGTTGTCACTCCAGATCATTAGTTTGGATCTCACCTACAACTCTCTGTTTCACTTTACCAAAAAAAGTGTTTTTATGCACTTACCTTTGCCAGAAAGCCCAGAGTTATCGAGGGAATCCTGAGAGGGCTGAAGACTATCATGGATGAGATTTTCCTCTAACTGACCTTGTGACTCAAACAGCACATACTTGACAATCAGAGCAACGAGAATCACCATAAACACAATGTGGTCCAGCCCTGCATCCAGCAATCTGTGGAGAAAATTAAGTCACTCTACACTCCACCTCTTCCCATGTATAAAGTAGTATTGTATTCAAAGAAAGCGCTAAGCCCATACAAGCCATTCACTGCTACTCATGTGTATATAAAGCAGAGCAACATACACAAAAATTACCTCAAAAGGAAGGTATGAACCAAAGTAAAAACTATACAAGTGAAAGAAAATATATAGGTGAAGTTAAAGATAAATTAGAACAGGTAAAGCATAAAAAATACAGTAGGTAAAAGGCAGATCACACTTTTTTAAATCAATAATAATAATTGGATACTACTGAATGCAATGGTAATTGAGTGACCAAAACAAAATATACTATTAGTTATCAACACCAAACCATATACTGCTGATTATATAAATCCTTTTTGAGTATGCAATATAGTATTAGCAACAACTATTTAGAAATTACACTTAATTTTTCTTTTTAACATACTGACTGTCTCCCACTGAGGCAGGGTGACAAAAAAAAAAAAAAATTTTTTACCATCATTTACACTACCACTCTTTCCAGAGGCATTTAGATACAACAGTTTAGACGTAACTCTAAACAGCAAATATTCCAAACTCCTTCAAAGTGCAGGTATTTCCCACCTCCAGGACTTTAAAGTCCAGCTTTTAATTTTATTATTCCAAATTTATTTCTGTCATTACTTCCCTCACTTATCCAATGATCTATTAATTTTTCATCAAGCATTCAGTTTACCAACTTTTTTAAAAATACTAATAAAATAAAAAAATAAATAGAAACTCCTTACAATATTTCATACTTCATGAGCATTTAAATTTTTTATTTGCATTTATTCCTTATGGTCACAATCTATAGTAACTAGCTGTTCATAAATACAATACATTCCTTTTTCCACAACTGATATTATTTTTTTTTTTTTTAAAGTCGGCCATCTCCCACCGAGGCAGGGTGACCCAAAAAAGAAAGAAAATCCCCAAAAAGAAAAATACTTTCATCATCATTCAACACTTTCACCTCACTGACACATAATCACTGTTTTTGCAGAGGTGCTCAGAATACAACAGTTTAGAAGCATATACGTATAAAGATACACAACATATCCCTCCAAACTGCCAATATCCCAAATCCCTCCTTTAAAGTGCAGGCATTGTACTTCCCATTATATCCAAAAAAAAATAAATAAAATAAAAAAAAATGCTCTGAACCTTTAAGAATTATACAACATTATCCACAAACCTTTTTATTTTAATACATCAGCCAATTTCTACTAAGGTAGGGCGACCCAAAGAAGGAAACATTTACCATCATTCGTTCTCTAGCTATTCCAAAGTGCACATCACAATTTAAATTATCCTCAAACCTATAACTCCATTAATGTACATTGTAAACAATCAACAACTATTTCCTCTTAACACAATCTGCACTCTCCTTGCAAAATATTTTATTACCATTTCCAGTCAAGGGAATGGGGAGGGAGAAGAATCGAAGTGAAGATCACGTTAGTTGACAATGAAGTTCATGCTTGATAAAAGAACTTATACAGTGGTACCTCGAGTTTCGAACAGCTCCCAACTCGAACAATTATGTAAGTGCATTTTTGGGGGTCTGAAACGGACTAATCTAATTTACATTATTCCATATGGTAACAAATTCGTTCGGTATCAGCAACTGAACAGACTTCTGGAACGAATTAAGTTCGCAACTCGAGGTACCACTGTACTTGTATGTTGATGGGTCACAAACTATATCGAGTAAAATGTAATCTCATGTACTTCATGCTTGATGCTGGTGAATGGCTCTTGATTCAAGGCACTAGAGCTACCCTTCCCTGGCATCAAACCTAATTATTGCCCATTCCCAAGATAATGTATTACCCCTATGGGTTAGGTGCTTCCCCCATAAATACAGTAATTCACTCTTACTTGTTAACCTACTCCCTTACCTGAACGAATATGCTTAATATATGTGAAATTTTCTGTTCTATCAACTGATTTCATCTTAAATTATGCTATAAGCTCAACCTTCTTTCCAAGAATTTTTTTATTAATAATACTTTAATGGTAGAATATAAAGTATATAACCTGACACCTCAGAGAACTGGTCGTGCAAACATCACCAACAGCCAGACACTGGTGTGTTCAGCATGAAGGCTGCCTTTTATGTGGGCTCCACCCCCATCTATTTTCGAATTTAAACTATTGAAAGTGTGCAGCCAAATATACATGGCAGCCACATAATACACAATAAGCAGCACCACGCTCACACCCACAGTACAATACACCCCATACAGTTCCAAAATAGATACGACATGGTTATTTAATATCAGTCACCTGAAAGTTACAAGGTGGAACAAGAGCTAAAATCCACCTCTAATTAAACACACAATATCACATAGCCAATCTAACCATTTGTTATTTATAAAAAATAAACAATAATTTTCACGGTTTAAAAAATACACAGAAAAAAATCTAAATTTTTACTAAGTAAGTCACATTTTAAAAAGGCTGAATAGCTTTTATTTTCTTATTTCCTGTCAACACTTATAGGTAGTAGGTTGGTAGACAGCAACCACCCAGGGAGGTACTACCGTCCTGCCAAGTGAGTGTAAAACGAAAGCCTGTAATTGTTTTACATGATGGTAGGATTGCTGGTGTCTTTTGTCTGTCTCATAAATATGCAAGATTACAGGTACGTCTTGCTACTTCTACTTACACTTAGGTCACACTACACATACATGTACACATTTATTTACACACACTCATCTGAGTTTTCTTTGATTTTATCTTAATAGTTCTTGGTCTTATTACTTTTCCTTTTATATCCATGGGGAAGTGGAATAAGAATCTTTCCTCCGTAAGCCATGCGTGTTGTAAAAGTCAACTAAAATGCTGGGAACAATGGGCTAGTAACCTCTTTTCCTGTAAAGATTACTAAAAAGAATAAGAAGAAGAAAACTGTCAAAGTGGGAAGTCTGAATGTGCGTGGATGTTGTGCAAATGATAAGAAAGAGATGATTGTGGATGTTATGAATGAGAAGAAACTGGATGTCCTGGCTTTAAGTGAAACAAAGCGGGTGGGAGAGTTTCAATGGAGAGGAATAAATGGGATTAGGTCAGGGGTTTCAAATAGAGTTAGAGCTAAAGAAGGAGTAGCAATAATGTTGAAGGATAAGCTATGGCAGGAAAAGAGGGACTACAAATGCATAAATTCAAGGATTATGTGGAGTAAAATAAAGATTGGATGTGAAAAGTGGGTTATAGTAAGCGTGTATGCACCTGGAGAAGAGAGAAGTGTAGAGGAGAGAGAGAGATTCTGGGAAATGTTGAGTGAATGCGTGGGGAGTGTTGAATCAAGTGTGAGAGAAATGGTGGTTGGGGATTTCAATGCTAAAGTGGGTAAAAATGTTATGGAGGGAGTAGTAGGTAAATTTGGGGTGCCAGGGGTAAATGTAAATGGGGAGCCTTTAATTGAGCTATGTGTAGAAAGAAATTTGGTAATAAGTAATACATATTTTATGAAAAAGAGGATAAATAAATATACAAGGTATGATGTAGCACGTAATGAAAGTAGTTTGTTAGATTATGTATTGGTGGATAAAAGGTTGATGGGTAGGCTCCAGGATGTACATGTTTATAGAGGGGCAACTGATATATCAGATCATAATTTAGTTGTAGCTACAGTTAGAGTAAGAGGTAGATGGGAAAAGAGGAAGGTGGCAACAACAAGTAAGAGGGAGGTGAAAGTGTATAAACTAAGGGAGGAGGAAGTTCGGGCGAGATATAAGCGACTATTGGCAGAAAGGTGGGCTAGTGCAAAGATGAGTAGTGGGGGGGTTGAAGAGGGTTGGAATAGTTTTAAAAATGCAGTATTAGAATGTGGGGCAGAAGTTTGTGGTTATAGGAGGGTGGGGGCAGGAGGAAAGAGGAGTGATTGGTGGAATGATGAAGTAAAGGGTGTGATAAAAGAGAAAAAGGTAGCTTACGAGAGGTTTTTACAAAGCAGAAGTGTTATAAGAAGAGCAGAGTATATGGAGAGTAAAAGAAAGGTGAAGAGAGTGGTGAGAGAGTGCAAAAGGAGAGCAGATGAAAGAGTGGGAGAGGCACTGTCAAGAAATTTTAATGAAAATAAGAAAAAATTTTAGAGTGAGTTAAACAAGTTAAGAAAGCCTAGGGAAAGTATGGATTTGTCCGTTAAAAACAGAGTAGGGGAGTTAGTAGATGGGGAGAGGGAGGTATTAGGTAGATGGCGAGAATATTTTGAGGAACTTTTAAATGTTGAGGAAGAAAGGGAGGCGGTAATTTCATGCACTGGCCAGGGAGGTATACCATCTTTTAGGAGTGAAGAAGAGCAGAATGTAAGTGTGGTGGAGGTACATGAGGCATTACGTAGAATGAAAGGGGGTAAAGCAGCTGGAACTGATGGGATCATGACAGAAATGTTAAAAGCAGGGGGGGATATAGTGTTGGAGTGGTTGGTACTTTTGTTTAATAAATGTATGAAAGAGGGGAAGGTACCTAGGGATTGGCGGAGAGCATGTATAGTCCCTTTATATAAAGGGAAAGGGGACAAAAGAGATTGTAAAAATTATAGAGGAATAAGTTTACTGAGTATACCAGGAAAAGTATACGGTAGAGTTATAATTGAAAGAATTAGAGGTAAGACAGAATGCAGAATTGCAGATGAGCAAGGAGGCTTCAGAGTGGGTAGGGGATGTGTAGATCAAGTGTTTACATTGAAGCATATATGTGAACAGTATTTAGATAAAGGTAGGGAAGTTTTTATTGCATTTATGGATTTAGAAAAGGCATATGATAGAGTGGATAGAGGAGCAATGTGGCAGATGTTGCAAGTTTATGGAATAGGTGGTAAGTTACTAAATGCTGTAAAGAGCTTTTATGAGGATAGTGAGGCTCAGGTTAGGGTGTGTAGAAGAGAGGGAGAATACTTCCCGGTAAAAGTAGGTCTTAGACAGGGATGTGTAATGTCACCATGGTTGTTTAATATATTTATAGATGGGGTTGTAAAAGAAGTAAATGCTAGGGTGTTCGGGAGAGGGGTGGGATTAAATTATGGGGAATCAAATTCAAAATGGGAATTGACACAGTTACTTTTTGCTGATGATACTGTGCTTATGGGAGATTCTAAAGAAAAATTGCGAAGGTTAGTGGATGAGTTTGAGAATGTGTGTAAAGGTAAAAAGTTGAAAGTGAACATAGAAAAGAGTAAGGTGATGAGGGTATCAAATGATTTAGATAAAGAAAAATTGGATATTAAATTGGGGGGGAGGAGTATGGAAGAAGTGAATGTTTTCAGATACTTGGGAGTTGACGTGTCGGCGGATGGATTTATGAAGGATGAGGTTAATCATAGAACTGATGAGGGAAAAAAGGTGAGTGGTGCGTTGAGGTATATGTGGAGTCAAAAAACGTTATCTATGGAGGCAAAGAAGGGAATGTATGAAAGTATAGTAGTACCAACACTCTTATATGGATGTGAAGCTTGGGTGGTAAATGCAGCAGCGAGGAGACGGTTGGAGGCAGTCGAGATGTCCTGTCTAAGGGCAATGTGTGGTGTAAATATTATGCAGAAAATTCGGAGTGTGGAAATTAGGAGGTGTGGAGTTAATAAAAGCATTAGTCAGAGGGCAGAAGAGGGGTTGTTGAGGTGGTTTGGTCATTTAGAGAGAATGGATCAAAGTAGAATGACATGGAAAGCATATAAATCTATAGGGGAAGGAAAGAGGGGTAGGGGTCGTCCTCGAAAGGGTTGGAAAGAGGGGGTAAAGGAGGTTTTGTGGGCGAGGGGCTTGGACTTCCAGCAAGCGTGCATGAACGTGTTAGATGGGAGTGAATGGAGACGAATGATACTTGGGACCTGACGATCTGTTGGAGTGTGAGCAGGGTAATATTTAGTGAAGGGATTCAGGGAAACCGGTTATTTTCATATAGTCGGACTTGAGTCCTGGAAATGGGAAGTACAATGCCTGCACTTTAAAGGAGGGGTTTGGGATATTGGCAGTTTGGAGGGATATGTTGTGTATCTTTATACGTATATGCTTCTAAACTGTTGTATTCTGAGCACCTCTGCAAAAGCAGTGATAATGTGTGAGTGTGGAGAAAGTGTTGAATGATGATGAAAGTATTTTCTTTTTGGGGATTTTCTTTCTTTTTTGGGTCACCCTGCCTCGGTGGGAGACGACCGACTTGTTGAAAAAAAAAAAAACTTAACATTTCAAGACAGAAATGTTGAAGGTAGTTGGGAATGTTATTTTGGAGTAGTTGGTGTATTTGTTTAATATATGCATGAAAGGGGAAAGGGAACCTAAGGATTGGCAGAAAGCATGCACAGTCCTTTGTATAAGGGAAAAAGAGGATAAAAGAATTATAGGGTGATAAGTCTTTTGAGAATACCAAGTAATGTGTATGTCCCCCAAATTTCAAAAAAAAAAAATTATTTTTTCTTATGAAAAGATAGAGAATTTTTTCCCAATCATAATGACACCAAAAGTATGAAATTTGATGGAAAACTTGTAGAATTATGCTCTCGCAAAGTTAGCGGTCTCGACAATGTTTACACATCGGCGATTTTCCCCACTTTGAGCCCTATTTTCGGCCAATTCCAGTGTACTAGTCGACAAAAATCATAACTATTTCGCTAGAACTCCATTTTTTCTTTCCTGGAGTTTACCTGGAGAGAGTTCCGGGGGTCAACGCCCCCGCGGCCCGGTCTGAGACCAGGCCTCCTGGTGGATCAGAGCCTGATCAACCAGGCTGTTGCTGCTGGCTGCACGCAAACCAACATACGAGCCACAGCCCGGCTGATCCGGAACTGACTTTAGGTGCTTGTCCAGTGCCAGCTTGAAGACTGCCAGGGGTCTGTTGGTAATCCCCCTTATGTGTGCTGGGAGGCAGTTGAACAGTCTCGGGCCCCTGACACTTATTGTATGGTCTCTTAACGTGCTAGTGACACCCCTGCTTTTCATTGGGGGGATGGTGCATCGTCTGCCAAGTCTTTTGCTTTCGTAGTGGGTGATTTTCGTGTGCAAGTTCGGTACTAGTCCCTCTAGGGACATTTACCGATTTCAATTATCCAATAAAGTGGTCATAATTTAGCAATTTTGCCAATTTCACACAGATTTCAAAAGATGCCAATTTCCAAATAGGGTCCAGAATAAACTAGAAAGACATTCCTGGCACTAAAATAACAAGTTCTCTGTTCATTAGTCACATCCCCAGGCCCCTCTTATATTTCTTTGGCTTTCCACTTTGAATTTTTATTTTTACAAAAAAATAGAAGATTTACTGTTATGCAGACTACTGCATTAGTGTAGAAATGGAATAAATAATATCATCGCACTTGTGAAAGAATATCAGACTCACCAGTTGATGTGTATTGGACTCTTAGCATGATTTGTTTACTTTTGAACTTTGGTAAAAATCGAACATTTCTGCTATTTTGAGCTCAATTTCAAGGTATTTTTCATTGTAAAACCAGTCAAAATCATCTCAATTTCTGTAATATGTTTTCCATTCTATAAAATGAGACCAGGAAAACCAGAATACAACAATAAATACCATACGAAAATACAGTGCAAAGTCACTGTTTTAATCCAAAAACACGGTCAAAGTTTTTTTTTTCTCATTACACACTGTGTGCTGCAGAATTTTTTTTATACTGTGCATACTGACCATATAGACCCATTCTTTTTTTATATGTAGGCCTACCAGCTTTCTCTCACTAGATCTGAAGGTGCTAGAATTTAGGCGTACTAATACGTCAAAAACCCTGGGGCGTAAGCCGTACTAGTACGGCCGAAACCCTGAAAGGGTTAATGAAAGAATTAAGGGTAAGACAGAAAGCAGGACTGCAGAGGAACAAGGAATTCTGGAAAGGGTTATTTATTCTCTGAATTTTATGACTACCATCATCTAATGGAGGATTAATGGAAAATTAAAGAATGTTTGTAACCATACTTAAGACCAACACACCATCAAACAAAAACTCAACCATCTGCGATCTGAATTTCATTCACACGAATACCTGATACTACTAACCTGACAATAACATGTGGATCAGTAGACGAGTTAAAAGAAGCATTGTCCATCAGTGTAACAGTATTTGATGAAAGGGAGAGCGACCAACGGGTGATGCCATGTACTAGCAGGAGACCAGCAGACATTATAACCTGTTGTGACAAACCATGTAAGGTTAACATCAGACAGTACACATGTGCATGTGCACACATGCATGCACACATACAGTGCAAGGCAAAAAAATAAGTTATATATTTGGTAATGTGTGACAACACCTTTATCTATTTTTCATAACAATATACTATTAACCATCTACAGTACTTATACGTACTATACAATAACACTACTTATGCCATAACTCTTCCAAAATTCTTCAACTGATATACAGTACTCTTTTCACAATAATCATCTCACCTCACCTTTCAACATTAAACTCGTTTTTTAGTGCATTGGTTATCTCCCACCAAGGTAGGGTTATCCAAAAATGGAAGAGCATTCACTATCACTCATTCTCTAGTGGTCTCTCTGGATATGCACAGGCATCACATTTCAAAGAACTAATGAATCACAACATTACCTGTTCCTCACATAACACACTTACGCATGTTTGCTGGACACCCAAGCCTCTATCACACATATCTTAAATTATGTAATATACAGTCATCCCTTCTCAAAAAAATTTTGTGAACACAGTTCTTGTTTTCCAAACTAAAGACTACCTATGAATATTTATATTACAGCATGCATGACCTGTATTATCAACTCTATTAGTTATATTATAAATTCTGATCTTCATTTCAAGATGAATGAAACCATATTTAGCAATGATTGTGATTTCAATCACTGGTGTGGCCGTCCTGAGACTACCAGCTTAGCTTGCTATCCATGTCATTGCAGCATAATGGATAGCACATCAGGCTGATTATTTCACAACATAGGTTTAAATAACACATCACTTCTTAAAAATTATCCACTTTATCTCAGCCCTTTCAGAACCCAAGTAACAAGTACTTCATATGTATATATGTCAATCATTCACTTCAAAAAGAATAAAAAGGCACAATACCATGACTAGAACAATACACAAATATCCCACACATGAGAGAAAGAAACTAATGACAACATTTAAGTCCGACTTGGAGCATTAACTAGTCACAAATGAGCATGTAACTAGTTAATGATCCAAGTCTGACTGAAACATCGTCACTTGTTTTTCTCTGTGTCTGATATTTGTGTACGAATCATTCACTTGCTCCTAACAAAACTGCTTCCACTCAGTAATGTCCATTGCTATTTCTTTAAATGAATCCAAATGTAGTCTGATAATACTCCTTAAACAAGTGTCATACAGTAAGTACAGTACCTTGACTCGCTGGACAACAGGATTTGGCTTCTCTTCCTCGACCATGGCACGAGCTAGCGTTGCCATCTGCCATGGAGGTTGTCCAGAAGAGCATCTGTTTGACAGCTGAAATATAACATTAATTTAGTGTGTGTTTTATAATTAGTCCAACAATTACACTCTAAAATAATATATACCGAAGTTCACTTGCCCATAATTCTGCATCCTCACATGATAAACACTAAAACTTCTTCTATTTTAGTATCTATTAAATGTTTGTTTGAATTACAACAGTAATTTTAATATTAATTATGCAAACTGAAATTTCATATTACAGTATCACAAATGTAAATATAGAAGGATACAATATTTTAAGACTTCAGATTGTACTGAAAGACATGAAAGGTCTATTGAAATGTTACCATGCACCAAGGTTGAGTGGCAGTAATATAAAAATTTATTTGGAGCAACAGTTGAAATGGTGTCTCACCTCGAGGACAAGAGAGAGACAGGCAGGGAAGAAGGTCATGAAGACAATGTAGTTAACAACAATGGACATGCAGGCAAATGCACACATCTGCTCCAGACGGCTGACACCTGTAAATAACATTAGAACATGAAGCATTTGTATTTTATTGCTCAGTCTTTACAGCATCAGTAGCTCATCAAGTTGAAAGACTCAAACTGTCTTTTTAAAATAACATAAAACTGCAAGCCACTCTATAACACTTAGATTTCTATTTAAAAGTGATGCCTTTCAAAACTCTATCAGAGATTCATTCTAAACTCAATTCCAAATACATCCTAAAACTAAGTATAAAGTGTGTGTTCCACAGCACTAGAATACTGCAATGTTAATTCCTTTACATTTTATTTCTATGTGCTCTTCCCTATACCTGAGTAACAATATTTGCCCCTTTACATTTTATTTCTATGCACTCCTACCTATACCTACCTGAGAGTGTGCCAGCACCAATGACTAGGGCCTCAACAATAGTGTCAAGCGTGAGAGAAGGTCCTAGACGAGCCATGCCGTAAGCAATATTCGTGTGGACTTCCGTCTGACTGGAGGACGACAAGGCAAACTGAGCCAGAAGGCTAGCCCTACTAAGATCCACCAGAAGTAGGAAAAAAAACAAAGCATCTCTGAAATTAAAAAATTATTAGAGATAAAAACATTGCCCATTTATTTAGCATAAACAAGTAACTATAAGCAACAGATAGGGAAGGAAGTTTTAAGATTTACAGACCACTGGGATCTAAAGGTCATTCAGCGATACATGCCAATCAAGATTCCCTACTCGAATATACATGAACATAAAACCTCTTAAAATAAAAAAATTCACAAACACTCATCAAAACAAAGTGAAGTCACAAACAGGGAGTCTTCCATTACCCACTGGCACTACCATATGAGAAGTAGAATGAACACCTTTTCCCCAATCAGGTTATTTTTTTTTTTAAGATACAATCACAACAAGATGCCAGCCAGTGGCAGTGACACTTAGAAGCAATGCCACCTAGTGGTCTGCTCTGTTTTTTCAACTCTTCAGTTTTCCCTTGCCTTCAAGCCAAGTATGCAGAGTAAGTCTATTTTTGACAACGTTCTACTATAACTAAAGTTTTACCAAGTCATCTAGTTTCCTTATTCTTATTATTTATCCTTACTTTTCTATTTTGCTTTTTCCTATTCCTAAAACTGTCTTTTCTCAAGTGTACACTGAAAGTGAAAGTGGTAACTTGTTCACTAATGGTTATTTATATTTAAAGTTAGTGCCCTAACTGAATAAAATCATAAATATGTGGATCTAAACAATAGGACAGTTGGCAAGATACAAATACAAATAAATACAAATATTTTACTGGCATTTCCCCAAAAATTATCCACGCAAGAAAAATTGACAATCCCATACAATGCACATCATTTCAAGCAGACAAACTATAATAATAATAATAATAATAATAATAATAATAATTCTAGGTAGTAGGTTGGTAGACAGCAACCACCCAGGGAGGTACTACCGTCCTGCCAAGTGAGTGTAAAACGAAAGCCTGTAATTGTTTTACACGATGGTAGGATTGCTGGTGTCCTTTTTTCTGTCTCATAAACATGCAAGATTTCAGGTACGTCTTGCTACTTCTACTTACACTTAGGTCACACTACACATACATGTACAAGCATATATATACACACCCCTCTGGGTTTTCTTCTATTTTCTTTCTAGTTCTTGTTCTTGTTTATTTCCTATCTCCATGGGGAAGTGGAACAGAATTCTTCCTCTGTAAGCCATGCGTGTTGTAAGAGGAGACTAAAATGCCGGGAGCAAGGGGCTAGTAACCCCTTCTCCCGTATAAATTACTAAATTTAAAAGAGAAACTTTCGTTTTTCTTTTTGGGCCACCCTGCCTTCGTGGGATATGGCCGGTGTGTTGAAAGAAAGAAAGAAATAATAATAATAAGAAGAAGAAAAATAATATGTATCTTTATTTACT
>NC_091359.1:4206456-4208956 GCF_038502225.1 Cherax quadricarinatus | reverse complement strand
CTTCTTTTAATGCGACTAGGACCAGCTTGAGAGTCACTGGACCTCTGTCGCACAACAAATCTGTCCATAGAGCTCTGTACCTCCCGTTCCTTTACGATTTGTCTAAAATGGGCCACAACATTGTCATTGAAATAGTCACCAGCACGGCTTGCAACAGCTGTGTCAGGGTGATTTTCATCTATAAAGGTTTGCAGTTCAACCCACTGTGCACACATTTCCTTAATCTTTGAAGTAGGCACAATGGATTCCACAACTGGCATAGGCTTCTCAGGGTTAGCCCCAAACCCTTCAAAATCTTTCTTAATTTCCATACTAATTCTCACCCTTTTTACCACAGGGTTGGCACTAGAAGCTTTCTTGGGGCCCATGGTCACTTATTTTCCAGAAACAGCACCGAAAACACTGTAATAATACGAAATATTCCGAGTGTATGCTTGGATGTTACCGCGGAGGCTGGCTGGTAAACAATGGGACGGCCGGCACATGTGAGGCTGGCTGAGGGCACATTGGACGCGTCTCGGACGAAAATCGGTAAGCGGGTTTTTAATCGGTATGCGCGGCAAAAATTTTGTGATAAAAGTAATCGGTATGCGGAAAAATCGCTATGTGATGCCATCGTTATGCGGGGGTCCACTGTATATATATATATATATATATAAAATATATATATATATATAAAATATATATATATATATAAAATATATATATATATAAAATATATATATATATAATATATATATATAATATATATATATATAAAATATATATATATATATAAAATATATATATATAATTATATATATATATAATATATATACCGTCCTGCCAAGTGAGTGTAAAACGAAGCCTGTGATTGTTTTACATGATGGTAGGATTGCTGATGTCTTTTGTCTGTCTCATAAATATGCAAGATTACAGGCATGTCTTGCTACTTCTACTTACACTTAGGTCACACTACACATACATGTACACATTTATTTATACACACTCATCTGAGTTTTCTTTGATTTTATCTTAATAGTTCTTGGTCTTATTAATTTTCCTTTTATATCCATGGGGAAGTGGAATAAGAATCTTTCCTCCGTAAGCCATGCGTGTTGTAAAAGTCAACTAAAATGCCGGGAACAATGGGCTAGTAACCCCTTTTCCTGTAAAGATTACTAAAAAGAATAAGAAGAAGAAAATTGTCAAAGTGGGAAGTCTGAATGTGCGTGGATGTTGTGCAGATGATAAGAAAGAGATGATTGTGGATGTTATGAATGAGAAGAAGCTGGATGTCCTGGCTTTAAGTGAAACAAAGCTGAAGGGGGTGGGAGAGTTTCAGTGGAGAGGAATAAATGGGATTAGGTCAGGGGTTTCAAATAGAGTTAGAGCTAAAGAAGGAGTAGCAATAATGTTGAAGGATAAGCTATGGCAGGAAAAGAGGGACTATAAATGTATTAATTCAAGGATTATGTGGAGTAAAATAAAGATTGGATGTGAAAAGTGGGTTATAATAAGCGTGTATGCACCTGGAGAAGAGAGAAGTGTAGAGGAGAGAGAGAGATTTTGGGAAATGTTGAGTGAATGCGTGGGGAGTTTTGAATCAAGTGTGAGAGTAATGGTGGTTGGGGATTTTAATGCTAAAGTGGGTAAAAATGTTATGGAGGGAGTAGTAGGTAAATTTGGGGTGCCAGGGGTAAATGTAAATGGGGAGCCTTTAATTGAGCTATGTGTAGAAAGAAATTTGGTAATAAGTAATACATATTTTATGAAAAAGAGGATAAATAAATATACAAGGTATGATGTAGCACGTAATGAAAGTAGTTTATTAGATTATGTATTGGTGGATAAAAGGTTGATGAGTAGGCTCCAGGATGTACATGTTTATAGAGGGGCAACTGATATATCGGATCATTATTTAGTTGTAGCTACAGTTAGAGTAAGAGGTAGATGGGAAAAGAGGAAGGTGGCAACAACAAGTAAGAGGGAGGTGAAAGTGTATAAACTAAGGGAGGAGGAAGTTCGGGTGAGATATAAGCGACTATTGGCAGAAAGGTGGGCTAGTGCAAAGATGAGTAGTGGGGGGGTTGAAGAGGGTTGGAATAGTTTTAAAAATGCAGTATTAGAATGTGGGGCAGAAGTTTGTGGTTATAGGAGGGTGGGGGCAGGAGGAAAGAGGAGTGATTGGTGGAATGATGAAGTAAAGGGTGTGATAAAAGAGAAAAAGGTAGCTTATGAGAGGT
This sequence comes from Cherax quadricarinatus, assembly GCF_038502225.1. Classification (NCBI taxonomy): domain Eukaryota; kingdom Metazoa; phylum Arthropoda; class Malacostraca; order Decapoda; family Parastacidae; genus Cherax; species Cherax quadricarinatus. Next base: position 4,206,731 of record NC_091359.1, on the reverse strand, counting down.
TTTTACAAAGCAGAAGTGTTATAAGAAGAGCAGAGTATATGGAGAGTAAAAGAAAGGTAAAGAGAGTGGTGAGAGAGTGCAAAAGGAGAGCAGATGATAGAGTGGGAGAGGCACTGTCAAGAAATTTTAATGAAAATAAGAAAAAATTTTGGAGTGAGTTAAACAAGTTAAGAAAGCCTAGGGAAAATATGGATTTGTCAGTTAAAAACAGAGTAGGGGAGTTAGTAGATGGGGAGATGGAGGTATTGGGAAGATGGCGAGAATATTTTGAGGAA
>NC_091359.1:4191456-4201456 GCF_038502225.1 Cherax quadricarinatus | reverse complement strand
AATATATAATATGAACTTGAAACAAAAAACTGTCATACATTGATTTTTTGTTGTTGTTGTAAAAACTGTTATATCAGCTTGCAATAAAGGTATATACACATACTGTATTAAAATATAAAAGTACATAACATTTTTTTACACAAATCAATTTTATAGGCTAAGAGTTATCCTACCTCATCTCATTTCAAAGCCCAGAACTATCTAAGGTATACTACCACTCCCCAGGATGCCATAATTCATTATACATAATATTTTGCCACTTCCAGTGGTGCTTCTGACCTTAATGATATCCCTATCAATTATTATTCATCCATTCATTCATGGTGACAGCAGCGGTAGACCAGCCTATGAACAAACAATCCATGGGGTTGGCGAGGTAGAGGAATCCTAGATGTTGTCTGTAGAGGACACTCTAACCTTCAGGTCAGACTTTGGACTACCCAGGATATCTGGTAAATCAAGACCTGTAGTTGTGGTTGAAGCATGGGGAGGTAGCTTCCATGGCCTCTTCATCCAAATAATGTAAGGGAGAGCCTTCTGCTTTACTATTCTGATCTCACCTATTGTTATGAAAGGAGGGATAGACAGTAATTTAGTCCTCAGTAGGTAACCTCCATACAGACCACAAATACCTCTGCTATCTATTACATCAGGTACTGTACTCTCTACTTCTCTCTCTAAAAGCAGCAAGATTTTTACCTGCCTCGAAAAAAAAGCATAAATGGTAGTTCCTATCAGGCAACTGCAGATAAAGAAAAAACGAATATGAATATATATATATATATATATATATATATATATATATATATATATATATATATATATATATATATATATATATATATATATATATATATATATACATATACATACCTACCTTTAAATGTATAAGAGAAAATTTTAGAAACCACTTAATTTTAAACGAGTTCTTGCAAATTAACTAGTTTTACCTATTCGGCATAACATTACTTACACGCGCGCGCGCGCACACATATACACATACACACACACACACACACACACACACACACACACACACACACACACACACACACACAGATGACGTGAAGTTGATGAGAAGAATTAAATCGGACGAGGATGAGGCAGGACTGCAAAGAGACCTGGAGAGGCTGGACATGTGGTCCAGTAACTGGCTCCTCGAATTCAATCCAGCCAAATGCAAAGTCATGAAGATTGGGGAGGGGCAAAGAAGACCGCAGACAGAATATAGGCTAGGTGGACAAAGACTACAGACCTCACTCAGGGAGAAAGACCTTGGGGTGACCATAACATAGAGTACATCACCGGAGGCACACATCAACCAAATAACCGCTGCAGCATACGGGCGCCTGGCAAACCTGAGAATAGCGTTCCGATACCTCAATAAGGAATCGTTCAAGACACTGTACACTGTGTATGTTAGGCCCATACTGGAGTATGCAGCACCAGTCTGGAACCCACACCTGGTCAAGCACGTCAAGAAGTTAGAGAAAGTACAAAGGTTTGCAACAAGGCTAGTCCCAGAGCTCAAGGGAATGTCGTACGAGGAAAGGTTAAGGGAAATCGGACTGACGACACTGGAGGACAGAAGGGTCAGGGGAGACATGATAACGACATACAAGATACTGCGGGGAATAGACAAGGTGGACAGAGATAGGATGTTCCAGAGAGGGGACACAGGGACAAGGGGTCACAACTGGAAGCTGAAGACTCAGACGAGTCACAGGGACGTTGTGAGACCTCTACCCACTCTACCGGAGGTATCCCAGCGAGTGAGCACGTCCCCTGTATATCCCAGTGCTTAACAAGCTAGGGAATAGCATATGAAGGTACAAATAAAAATGGGAACTATGGCTATAGTTTACTTAATAACATAAAAGGGCTAGAATACAACATCTCCTGATGGAAATTTACACAATATAACAATTGACCTATGAGACTTATTACCAGGGGGAAGGGTAGATGTTATCAGTAACACGGACTAGTACTCACTCTTAATTCACCGACCAGCTGACCCGAGGTTCCCAATGCGTGGTCTACTACACACGCGGCTGTCCAGAGCTCTCGCTCGACGGACCTGTCACCAACAACCTCCTTGCCCCGCTCTTCCCTGGGCTTATATCGTAGTCAAAGTACCCCCCTCCCCAATGTTGTATGTACCACGTGTACGACCTGACGCCTAGGTCTGAGGCGTCAAGAACAAAAGACCTCAGACGTGGGCGTGGCTACAGACGCCTGCCAAGGCAAGGTGTGACCATATAATTGGTCAAATTAGGTCTCCCCAGAGACCTCACAAGCCCAGCTGGACTACATCACATCCCCCTTTCTCCCCCAGTTTAAAATATCTGAGAACTAGGACAATTTGTCCTAGTTATTAGACTATTTTAATCCTAACCCCTTAAATCTATTACAATACAATAGCAAATAATATGAATTCACACAGATCAGTAGGTTTAATAAATTCTAGCACAGGAAACGAATAACAATGACTCTGGTGCGAAACCTCCTTATCCGTCATGTCTCCTTAAAACTAAATATCGGGCTCCAGTGCCTTCCTGTACTCTACTAGAAATAAACTAGCTCCTGTAGTCACCCTCGCTAATTAACCATTGAGCCAAACCTCGTAAGGTTTTCCTGGCGTAGAAAACAGCTCCAGCGGGTATTATTCCTTCAAGTACTTGCAACTGAACCATTACACGACCACAATGTCGCATTTTCCTTGCACCGTACCGTGACCATTCATGACAAGGCAGGAATCGCAACCAGGACCAATCATTATCCCATTTCTAGGAACTAAAAGAAAACCTCCCATCCCTCACATAAAGGAATCCTCTTCTGACGGCGAGCCGATTGGTGTTTACAGTTCTCCACCTGAAAAGAAAATACATCCTATCTCTACTGTGATCCCTCCCGGCAAGGAGCTAGCTCACATAATATACAACACATTATTGTCCCAACAGCTGACATAACATAGGGCATCCCCTAGCAGTAGAGATACCATACTAATACCACTCTAATCATCATTTCCCAAGCTTCACTGGCTAGTAGTGAATGACACGGTTGGCTTGACTTGGGGCCATGCTATTGACCCAGGGAGAAGCTCTCTCCAAATCCTTGGGCAGAAATATGAAGGGGTCGACGGAGGAGGACATAGGGCCATTGCAGTATTCTTGTCATCTCACCTCCAGATCTGTCTACTGCTTCTACTAGAAGAGGGGTTAGCCAGAGCTTCTGGCCGACCCTAGCACTTCCTAAATTGGGCCATGTCTCATTGTGTGGACTTCATTGGCGTTTAGGAACGCTCATGCGGGTCCCTCTCGTTGAAAGCACAGCATCTGGGAACTTCACGACTCAGCAAGCAGCTTATCTTCACCACGACAATACTCCTCAGGCACCAAGGCCACCCTTCATCCGTCCAGCCTCACCCGTCAACTTCCACCTCTTGCATGGTGGTGGCACGAGAGCTGGCTACCGCTTTTCCTCAAGTCTCCCAGGTCTAATAATAGCCCTTTTGCTGGACCCAAACTGACTTCTTGGCACTTCTGCGTCTCCATCACTCCAGGCCAAATAGATTCCTGGAGTCTCCTTGGCAGATCCTGGCAACATCTCCACATCTCCTGTGAATAATAGTAGACGGCAGTATTGTTCTACAGGTGACTGGGGCTTATTGTTGGTGGGCAGGTCTCTAGAGTATTGAGCCGACCTGAGGGCGAGGCGAGTGGTCAGCTCCTTCCCTCAGGGTCCCATTTACTCACAACACTCCCTCCCTCCAGCAATAATTCCCTTACAAATTTCGTCTATACATTCTTGACCTTGTATTCATACCAACATTTTCCTCTACCAGCTGATGTAACCTATCTTCCTCATATACCTCGTCATTTACAGTCCTTTCATCCACCACATTAACATTAGGCATTACTATTTCCTCCTCAGACCAGAATGGCTTTAGTTTATTACAATGAACAATCCTCTCACTCTGGTCCTCAAACAACCCTTTAACCTTCACATTTACTGGTCCCATTTTCTCTAAGATGCGGTAAGGACCTTTCCACCTTGGACCGAGGGACCTACTCTGTTGAGGGGTTACTTCATCTTTATATACCATTACTAGGTTACCTTCCTTAAGTTTAAGAGGCTTCACTTGCCTGTCATAGTAGTGAGCATATTTTTCCTGCGCTCTACCAGATGCCTGGGCGGCAGTTCGCCAAGCAGTTCTCATTTTTGTTAGGACTTCTGAAGGATAGTCCTCACCGTATCTGACAACTGCTTGGTTCACCAAGCCTGCTGCAAAATGACAGTCATGCCCTGTAAATAGGAATAATGGTTGTGTCCCTATTGATTTGTGAATAGCGGTGTTTAAAGCAAATTGAACATATGGTATATATTTATCCCATTGTAATGGTTCTTTCTCTGAGAGAATGGCCAGTGTATTTTTGACTACTTGGTTCGTTCTCTCCACCATACCATTCGCCTGTGGATGATAAGCTGTCGTGAATGCTGTCATTATTTCTAAGGTGTTACAAACCTCTGCAAATACCTTGCTTTTAAACTCTGAACCTTGATCTGTTACTAATTCTCTAGGAGGTCCAAATATTGCTACGAATCTATCAAGGAGCGCCTCTGCAACAGTCTGTGGGTCTTTCTTAGGGATGGGTACAAGTGTTGTATACCGTGACAGATGGTCCACCAGCACAAGAACATACCTATTGCCTGAATAACTATTATGTAAGTCAATAAGATCTGCACCAACCCGGTCCAACGGCTCCTTAATCTCGGGAAAAGCTTGCAATTCCACATTAACCTGAGGGTTACCTTTCCTCCTTTGGCAATTACCACAACATTTTACATATTCGGTTACATAATTCAGGAGACCAGGAAAGTAGAACATTTCTTTGGCCCTCTTATAAGTCCTAAAAACACCTGGATGGCCAGCCATCTTGGATGAGTGTGCAAGCTTCAGAGCGGCCTTCCTGAGGACATTGGGTATTACTACCTGCTGTACTGAACGATCGTTCAGCTCCGTAATCCTATGTAGCACACCGTCTTTCATCTCGAATTCATCAATAGGGCGGCTTGGCTTGTGGCACGGGAGCTTCTCTCCCTCCAAATACTCAATTATCTCCTTCCACCTGTTCTCTTCCAGTTGGTACTCTCTTAATTTTTCATTGTTCACATTCTCAATATTAACATTTACATTTATTGCTGCTACATTCCTACTCAATACGTCTGGTACATGGTGTGAGGCTCCGGGCTTATAAAGAATCTGGTACGAGTGTGCTGACAGTTCGTAACCCCATCTAGACATCCTAGGACAGCGAGTTTTCTTTTTAAATATGTGCACCAATGCCCTGTGATCTGTTATTATTTTAAAATGGCGCTGAAATACATACGGTTCAAAGTATCTCACACTTTCTACCACTGCCAAGGCTTCTTTATCAGTGATGGCATACCTGACTTCCGGTCCTTTAATCTTTCTGCTAAAATACGCTACTGGGTGTGGGTTATTTTCCTTGTCTCTTTGCATTAGGCAACCTCCTATTGCAACTGCTGAAGCGTCTGTATGTATCTCAAACTCTCTGGAAAAATCAGGAACCACTAATACCGGCTCACTTGTAAGCTCAGCCTTTAATTTTTCGTGAGCCAACTCATGTTCTTCTTTCCATACAAACTTAGCTTTCTTCTTAGTTAGATCTGTCAGTGGTGCTGCTAGCTCTGCAAAACCCTTAATATGTCTTCTAAAGTATCCTGCTGCACCTAGGAACCTCCTGACTTCCCTTGCTGTTCTAGGTCTTGGCATTTCAGATATTGCCTTACACTTATCAGGGTCAGGGCGAATCCCTTCAGGGCTTACCTGAAAGCCTAGAAATTTAAAGCTAGTGGCTGCTATTATACATTTCTTTGCATTCAACTTAAATCCTGCTTTATCCAGTAGTTTTAGTGTCTCCACAAGGTTGTCTACATGTTCTGGAAATGACCGGGAGTAGACTACCACATCATCAAGATATGCCAGTGAGTGTCTACCCAACACAGGGCTGAGGATGAAGTTTATAGCTCTTTGGAAGCTAGAGGGCGCGGTTTTTAACCCGTAGGGCATTCGTTTAAATTGGTATAATCTGACCCCATCTGAGAATGCTGTCTTCTCTCTATCTTCTTCTGAAACGGGGATGGCCCAATAAGCTGACTTAGCGTCCAAAGTCGAAAAATACTTAGCTGTTCCAAATGAATCAAGAATTTCCTGGATTAGGGGCAAGGGATAACTATCAGCTATTGTTAATTCATTCACTTTCCTATAATCCACACAGAACCGATAAGAGTTATCTGGTTTCTTTACCAACACTACAGGTGAGAGCCACGGTGATGAACTCGGTTCAATTACATCGTTCTGGAGCATGGTATTACATTCCTCCCTTATTACTCTCTTAGCCTCTTCTGGGAGTCTCCATTGACGGGTTTGGACAGGTAAACTGTCACCTGTAGGTATAGTATGCTCAATCTGGGGCAGCAAGCCTATATCTCCTTCATCCATTGAAAACAACTTTGGAAAGTTCCTTAAAGCATTCTTTATTATTTCCTTCTCAGAACATTTTAAATGATTTAGATTTACATCATTAAATGTCTTTTCCCTTTTACTTTCGTTCTGGGTGGGAGCGGCAGGCGTCACTACCCTTTCTGGGAGTCTGGTATTAAGTGCTCCACATTGTTGACCTCGGCCAGGTAGCCTAACGGAGTCAGGTTCAAAAATTAAGTCTTTGGGGATAATCTCAGCTGATGTTAACCTTCTACCATTCTTGAATCTTAACGCTTTACTTGTCAGATTTATCACTGGTATTAAGATATGTCTTTTCTCAGAAACCTGGGCTAGATGATGAGGCACCAGGAAGGATTCTAGCTTCCCCGCTAATTGTAAGATACTTCCTGGCTCGACCTTCCTTCCCACTGAGCCTTTAATAAATTTGAATGTATTAGGTGGACATACCTGGTTATATAATACATGAACTGCATAATCTGCGTCTGCAGAGTTCACATTAGGTAACTGCGCTTCAAAAAGTGATTTAGATGGGGTTTTGAATAATTTATTACTCCTACTCATAGAAGCTACTATTGAGGGATGTTCTATGAATTTTATTGGAAAGGAAACCTCATCCAGTATCAGCCGACTGGTTCCCCTTCCTTTGCCATACGACAAGAGGAAGTCAAACCTTCTGAGAAAATCCATACCTAAGAGTAAGTCCCCTGGAAACCTTACTCCAGACACTACTAAACAAGCGTGAACTTTATAACTTTCACCCAGTTCAAAGTACAGGTCCGTTTGTCCCTCGACATTAATATCATTACCATTTACAGCAGTAATATCTCTCTTAGCTTTGCTTATTTTACAACCCCTCCAGTTATTACATACATCTCGCTTAATTATTGACACCTGACTTCCCGTATCAATGAAAGCTACCAATTTTTTTCCATTTACTCTTATTTTAATCATAGGTCTTTCATCTTTGGTAACAAGGTTATCAGACCTATCTTTCTTAACCTTGTACCTTCTTCTTTCGTTAGGAACGAAAATTAGGGCAGTTGGCCCTAATATGGCCAATCCCGCCACACTCCCAGCATTGATTAGTTCTCCGAGCATTCTGTTTATTACGCCCACCACCGCCTGTCCTGCGGTGCGGGGGTATATACTTCTTCTCATTATTGGTTGTCGCCACATATGGTGACTCAGGTGTTACTCTCTCTGAGGCAACAATTCTATCTCCCTTTCTGTCTCTACCATATTCGGACTCGAGAGACATGGCATATTGAACTAGTTCTTCGAAGGTTTTAATCGCTAGTACCATAGCAACTCTAGTTCTCATCCAGACTGGCAACCCTTCACAAAATACCTGCTTTTTATAAAGCTCCAGCTGTTCTGCATTATATTTTAAAGTTCCGTTCACATCTTCCACCCTGGACCATACCAGACAACTGAAGTCCCTTAGAGTGTGTCCTTCCTTCAGTTGCAATTGTTCCAGGTATCGATGGATATTTTCAACTGATACTGCCGTCTGGAACCTATATCTTATAGCATCCTTGAAATTACTCCAGTCCTTTACGTTAATAAATTGTGGGAGACTAAATATGGATGCTGTGTTATCTACAATTGCCCTGAATCCCAGTGAAACTTTCATTTTTTCATCAGATATATTAAGCAAAATGGCCTCAATATTTTTAATCCAAGCTTCTACTTTGATATTTCTTTCGATGGGATTCCTCGGCAAATCTTCTACATGAAATTTCGGCAAATTTTCTAAATATGGCCTATCAACAATTACTGTCCCACACATAGAGGTTCCAACACTACTATCTGGAGCTGATGCCCCAGATAAAATCTTTTGCTGAAGCATAGGGTTCGTTGGGACGTTGAGTGGCTTGGTTAGGGAAGGATTGACCTGGGAAGGCTGGAGGCTCAGAAGTTGGGGTTGGGTCGGGAGTCCCGGTATATTAGATAAGGACCCATTCGGGGAAATACTGAATGGTTCCCCAGCTGTAGTTACAAGTGTGGGTGTTTGGTTAGTATTTACAGGAACAGCATTGGGCAGGTGAACACCTGACACAGCAGGGGAAGCTATGGTTACTGAGGGGTTAGGTATACTAGTAACTGTAGAACCAGGCGCAGAAGTGGGAACCCTATAGGCAGCTACCCCAGGGACTTGGGGAGCAGGTACAACAATAGGGGATTGAGGGTTACTCATAACTTGAGCAATAACACTATGAAGCACAGAGTTAAGATAAGGATACATACTATAGTCAGCATTAACTGGGTTATTAAAATACGGAGGTATGGGGTTAGTAGCATCCCGGGTTGGTAAAGTTGATACTCCCGGGCTAACAGCAGTGGTAGATGTATTAGATACCACTGGGGCCATAGTATTCGTGGTACTACTGGGGGTCACCGTGGAACCTATATTCGTTCCTGAGCCTTGGACCTGGGGATGGTTTGTCCCTGACATATGTACCCCTGAAGTATTATTTATCACTGAAATCTCATTTTCTTGATTATTTATACCGTCACTAACATTAATCACTGAATCTTGCTGTGGAACCATGTTGCTAGACCCTTCACTTGAGCCTGGTGCGAGATCACTAACATTGACGTTAGCCTCTGCCATTCTGTTCACGAGGAACTTCACCTGTATCCTACTGGATCGTCTGATTGCACTATTTAACGTCTTGCTACGCAAATTATATTTGGTCATCACCCACCTGACAACCATAAGAGTAGGATTGTCCTGGTTTATTCTTAAGGTTACGGTCACAGTGAACGGTAAAACAAATGATAGGCGACACAAAGAAATTAATATTTGGTTTTGATAGCAAAAACCGACCAGTCGTAAAGCACGTGAGCCGCGTTTAATGATAAACGCTAAACCGCTGCCACCATGTGAGACCTCTACCCACTCTACCGGAGGTATCCCAGCGAGTGAGCACGTCCCCTGTATATCCCAGTGCTTAACAAGCTAGGGAATAGCATATGAAGGTACAAATAAAAATGGGAACTATGGCTATAGTTTACTTAATAACATAAAAGGGCTAGAATACAACATCTCCTGATGGAAATTTACACAATATAACAATTGACCTATGAGACTTATTACCAGGGGGAAGGGTAGATGTTATCAGTAACACGGACTAGTACTCACTCTTAATTCACCGACCAGCTGACCCGAGATTCCCAATGCGTGGTCTACTACACACGCGGCTGTCCAGAGCTCTCGCTCGACGGACCCGTCACCAACAACCTCCTTGCCCCGCTCTTCCCTGGGCTTATATCGTAGTCAAAGTACCCCCCTCCCCAATGGTGTATGTACCACGTGTACGACCTGACGCCTAGGTCTGAGGCGTCAAGAACAAAAGACCTCAGACGTGGGCGTGGCTACAGACGCCTGCCAAGGCAAGGTGTGACCATATAATTGGTCAAATTAGGTCTCCCCAGAGACCTCACAAGCCCAGCTGGACTACATCACAA
>NC_091359.1:4164439-4191356 GCF_038502225.1 Cherax quadricarinatus | reverse complement strand
GGGATCTGGACAGGCTGCAGACCTGGTCCAGCAATTGGCTCCTGGAGTTCAATCCCACCAAGTGCAAAGTCATGAAGATTGGGGAAGGGCAAAGAAGACCGCAGACGGAGTACAATCTAGGGGTCAGAGACTACAAACCTCACTCAAGGAAAAGATCTTGGGGTGAGTATAACACCAGGCACATCTCCTGAAGCGCACATCAACCAAATAACTGCTGCAGCATATGGGCGCCTAGCAAACCTCAGAACAGCATTCCGACATCTTAATAAGGAATCATTCAGGACCCTGTACACCGTGTACGTTAGGCCCATATTGGAGTATGTGGCACCAGTTTGGAACCCACACCTAGCCAAGCATGTAAAGAAACTAGAGAAAGTGCAAAGGTTTGCAACAAGACTAGTCCCAGAGCTAAGAGGTATGTCCTACGAGGAGAGGTTAAGGGAAATCAACCTGACGACACTGGAGGACAGGAGAGATAGGGGGGACATGATAACGACATACTAAATACTGAGAGGAATTGACAAGGTGAACAAATACAGGATGTTCCAGAGATTGGACACAGTAACAAGGGGACACAGTTGGAAGTTGAAGACACAGATGAATCACAGGGATGTTAGGAAGTATTTCTTCAGCCACAGAGTAGTCAGTAAGTGGAATAGTTTGGGAAGCGATGTAGTGGAGGCAGGATCCATACATTGCATTAAGCAGAGGTATGATAAAGCTCACGGCTCAGGGAGAGTGACCTAGTAGCGATCAGTGAAGAGGCGGGGCCAAGAGCTCGGACTCGACCCCCGCAACCTCAAATAGGTGAGTACACACACACACACACACACACACACACACACACACACACACACACACACACACACACACACACACACACACACACACACACACATTGAAAATAGAGAAAAGAGAAAAACAAAAACACTGAACCAAAATAAGAGAAAAATGGAGGCGACTAAGCAGGTATGGTGGGAGGCTGGCAACAGGCATGAGAGGGAGGGAATAGTATGGAGGGAAGAGTGAAGGCCACGGGGTGTGGTAATTTGTGGTCTGGTAGAATAAGGTCACCTCTAGAGCGGGTTTTTCCATGTCTGGTACATGACCGGTACATCCCACACGTACATGCTAGCTGGCTCACGCGCGTATGCATGCGAGAGAAAAAAAGAAATAGAAAGAATGTGTGTGTGTGTGTGTGTGTGTGTGTGTGTGTGAGAGAGAGAGAGAGAGAGAGAGAGAGAGAGAGAGAGAGAGAGAGAGAGAGAGAGAGAGAGAGAGAGAGAGAGAGAGAGAGAGAGAGAGAGAGAGAGGAGAGGAGGAGAGAGAGAGAGGAGAGAGAGAGAGAGAGAGAGAGAGAGAGAGAGAGAGAGAGAGAGAGAGAGAGAGAGAGAGAGAGAAGAGAGAGAAGAGAGAGAGAGAGAGAGAGAGAGAGAGAGAGAGAGAAGAGAGAGAGAGAGAGAAGAGAGAGAGAGAAGAGAGAGAGAAGAGAGAGGAGAGAGAGAAGAGAGAGGAGAGAGAGAAGAGAGAGAAGAGAGAAGAGAGAGAGGAGAGAGAGAAGAGAGAGAAGAGAGAGAGAGATGAGAGAGAGAGATGAGAGAGAGAGAAGAGAGAGAGAGAAGAGAGAAGAGAGAGAGAAGAGAGAAGAGAGAGAGGAGAGAAGAGAGAGAGAGGAGAGAGAGAGAAGAGAGAGAGAGAAGAGAGAGAGAGAAGAGAGAGAGATAAGAGAGAGAGAGAAGAGAGAGAGAGGAGAGAGAGATTGAGAGAGAGAGAGAGAGAGAGAGAGAGAGAGAGAGAGAGAGAGAGAGAGAGAGAGAGAGAGAGAGAGAGAGAGGGTTAGTTACTATTTTGTCCTAGGCACAAATCAATGAGACACTAGGCCTGTTGTATATGCATGTGAATGTGTACTCACCTATTTGTGGTTGCAGGGGTCGATTCATAGCTCCTGGCCCCGCCTCTTCACTGATTGCTACTAGGTCCTCTCTCTCCCTGCTCCATGAGCTTTATCATACCTCGCCTTAAAACTATGTATGGTTCCCGCCTCCACTACTTCACTTTCTAGACTATTCCACGACTTGACTACTCTATGACTGAAGAAATACTTCCTAACATCCCTTTGATTCATCTGAGTCTTCAACTTCCAATTGTGACCTCTTGTGTCTGTGTCCCATCTCTGGCACACCCTGACTGAAGAAACACTTCCTAACATCCCTTTGATTCATCTGGGTCTTCAACTTCCAGTTATGGCCCCTTGTTTCTGTGTCCCCTCTCTGGAACATCCTGTCTCTGGCTACCTTGTCTATTCCACGCAGTATTTTGTATGTTGTTATCATGTCTCCCCTAACCCTCCTGTCCTCCAGTGTCGTCAGGCAGATTTCCCTTAACCTTTCTTCGTAGTACATTCCCCTGGGCTCTGGAACTAACCTTGTCGCAAACCTTTGCACTTTCTCTAGTTTCTTGACGTGCTTTATCAAGTGCAGGTTCCAAACAGGTGCTGCATACTCCAGTATGGGCCTGAGGTACAGTGTATAGTGTCTTGAACGATTCCTTTTTAAGGTATAGGAACGCTGTTCTCAGATTTGCCAGGCGCCCATATGCTGCAGCAGTTACCTGGTTGATGTGTGCTTCCGGAGACATGCTCGGTGTTATACTCACTCCAAGATCTTTCTCCTTGAGCGAGGTCTGCAGTCTTTGGCCACCTAGCCTATACTCTGTCTGTGGTCTTCTGTGCCCTTCCCCTATCTTCATGACTTTGCATTTGGCGGGATTAAATTCGAGAAGCCAGTTGCTGGACCAGGTGTCCAGTCTGTCCAGGTCTCTCTGAAGTCCTGCCCGGTCCTCATCTGATTTAATTCTCCTCATTAACTTCACATCGTCTGCGAACAGGGACACTTCTGAGTCTAATCCTTCCATCATGTCGTTCACATATGCCAAAAATAGCACTGGTCCTAGGACCGACCCCTGTGGGACCCCGCTCGTCACAGGTGCCCACTGTGATACATCATTACGTACCATGACTCGTTGTTGCCTCCCTGTCAGGTATTCTCTGATCCATTGCAGTGCCCTTCCTGTTACATGTGCCTGATCCTCGAGCTTCTGCACTAATCTCTTGTGAGGAACTGTCAAAGGCCTTCTTGCAGTTCAAGAAGATGCAATCAACCCACCCCTCTCTCTCGTGTCTTACTTCTGTTACTTTATCATAAAACTCCAGAAGGTTTGTGACACAGGATTTTCCTTCCATGAATCCATGCTGGTTGGCGTTTATACTCTTGTTCCGTTCCAGGTGCTCCACCACTCTCCTGATAATCTTCTCCATAACTGTGTGTGTATGTGTGTGTGTCTGTCTGTGTGTGTTAGGTAAGTTTTCTAAGGTTCTTTTGGTATTCATTTTTACATTAACTCAAATGAAAAAAATATCTTTAATCGTATAAGAGAAAATTTTAGAAAGGGACTTAATTTTAAATGAGTTCTTACTAAATGACCAATTTTTCCTATTCAGCACATTATATATATATATAATATATATATATATATATATATATATATATATATATATATATATATATATATATATATATATATATATATATATATATAATCTTTATAACTTTATATATATTGTATATATACAATATATATAAAGTTATTATGAGAATCACGGAAATTGTTCAAGAAAACAATGCCTTGGCAAATTGTATTTATCTAAACTTTAAGAAAGATTTTGATGCGAGTTTTCCATGAAAGACTTATTTGGAAACAAGAAAATATACGAGAAATAAAAGGCAAATTATTAAAATGTTGAGAGCCTTTATTCGAGAGGCAAATGCAAAGTTATATGAGAAAAACATTTCCCGTGGACAGATGTCTCAAGAAGGGTGCCACTTGTTCCAATGTTTAGCATTATTATTACTATTACTAATAATATTATTGCAATTATCATTATTATCAATAACATTAACTATCGTTACTATTATATTAGTATCAATATATTATCAATATCATTATTATTAAGTTACCAGAAAGAGAAACTATCGGAATATGTTTGCAAATAATGCGGAAACCTTTGTTTAAAGTTAGGTTCACTTATTTAAGTTACATTTTCTTGTTATCAACCGTCTTTCAACGTCGTCCCAAACAAGTTTACCTTCTTTTTTTTTTTTTTTTTAAATTCGAAGTTTATATTATTGTATTCATGGTGAGGCATAAAATCTGTGATCCCTATATAACCCCTATGGGTTTAGCGCTTCTCTAAAAAAATAATTATAATAACCTTCGACCCAACCTTACTGGATTTGATTTCAGCAAAGCCTTCAACACCAGAGGTACGCCCGGTGACCTTACTATGTACAAGATCAGTGCTCTCGACGTCTAAAATGTTATTCTATGTCATTGACTGCCAGAAAACAATTATTACACCACACGACGGGCATATCTCTATCTCTCTATCTCTCTCTCTCTCTCGTGAGCGTGCGCGCGCATGCGAGAGAGAGCGCACGTCCAAGGTACGACCACATTTCACTAATTAGTGTGTCCTGCTCAATATTCAGAATGCAGCTAAGATGTTCGTGCTTCCAGAGCGTTTACGGACCTCGAGCTGGTGAGAAAGTACTGCAACAACAGCAATAACCCACCGCAGGATGGATTTAAACACTAACAGAATACGTGGAAGAAATCTTTTAATGCAAACGAGTTAGTTTATTTAGATACAGGCACACATAAGTACGATTATCATACATAGTGTAAATTATCTTAGATAACCTAAAACAAAATCAAAGTTTGTTTGTATTGTTCCAGCTACGGTTTTGTTTCTTTTTATTCCTTATGGAGACCAGAACTGAGCAGCATAACCTAAACAAGACCTAACTAAAGATATATAAATATATAATGCTGAAGTACAGGCGGGCCCTGCTTATACAGCAGGTTAAGTTCAAGGCTACTGTTATAAAGCGAAAATCGCCGTTAAGTGAAACAGCTTTTTTTTCCACTTTCAAATGCACATAAAAGTCTGATAACATGTTTACACTACCATATATTAAGTGAGCAACAGAGTAAGACCTAAAGAATGCATATACAATACACAGATTACTTACCTTAAAATATTTTCGTCCTTAGTTATTTGTGAGCAGTGAATATATTTATTGTAGGAAGTCTGAATAAATGAAGAATGGGTATAATTGAAATCGCTGCATTATCAAAACGTAAAGCGGGACCCACCTGTATAACCTAAGGATTTTTATAATTTATACATCTTCATATAAAGCCAAAAATTCTATGAGCTTTATTACAAACACACTAATGCACCATTGTCTTGCCTTCAAATTTCTGCTAGCTAGAACTTTTTTTGTTTTTTTTTTTTTTGCATTAGATATGACTAAACAAACCATACCACGGGTGGGGTTTGAACCCGTGGTCAGAGAGTCTGAAAACTTCAAACCGTCGCGGAGTTTTGAGACTCTCCGACCGCGGGTTCAAATCCCACCCCTGGTATGGTTTGTTTGCAATCGTGTCATTACGATTTCGTGAGTCAAGTTAGATATGACTAAGTTCTACCTTATAAGTGTTATATTTTTTTTTAGGATTAGAACCTTGCATATGTCTGTTCTGTACATTTCCAGTTACATCAGAAATTATTTAAGGGCCTAGTTTACTGGCATCGGCAAAATTATTTATGTCGTCATTTATTCCGTCAACTATGTCATGTGTCAAGATAGTGAACAACAAAGGTGCCAATACTACTCCTTGTGGCACGCCACTTGCAACGGATCTCCATTTTGATTTCTTCACATTAATGCTAACTGTCTGTTGTGTATAAGTCAGTCATGCCTCGATAAAAGAGACAATTTATCATCTTATATCACGTGCTTCTACTCAATAGTTTCGTATGTAGAATTTTATTAAAGACCTTATGGAATTCCGTATACCCATTAGCATGATTTATCTTTACTGCAAGAAAGACTGGCATAGTAGCTCAGGAAGTAGGAGAGACTGAGGTTATGGTGTTAGAACAAGTAGACAGATCACGTAGGAGTACCTGTGGGGTACGTGGGAGGCTCGGAGTCTTGTACCAGTCAGCGAGGGATATCATGGCGACGGTGGTGGTGATGATTGAGAACATCACCTCCCACGGGTGGACTGCACACATTCTCCCGTGGGCCCAGAAAGTCTGCCATGTTACACCGCTTCCTGAAAAAGAAAATAATTTAAAAAAAAAAATAAGTTCAATCGCCTCGTGTGGCTATCCTGATCTATACAAGACCCTGCAAAATTAGAGCAAGAGCTATATTTACCTAGCACATCTATGACGGTGAATGAGTTTCCTGTCGTACTCCATCTCATAAGATGGGTTTTATACACGAAGAAGCTTGTGCTGATAGATCATGTGAGGTGAGAAATTAATCGTCAGAAAGTGACTTGAGTGCAGTATAATAATAATAAAAATAATAAAAATAATAATAATAATAATAATAATAATAATAATAATAATAATAATAATAATAATAATATCTTTATTTCTACAAATACATGTACAAGGTATACAGGCCTAGCTGACATCAATGACACACTGTTCTGCAGAGCGAGCATATCGCGCAAATTAGGTCAGTTTTGTCCCAGGATGCGACCCACACCAGTCGCCTAACATCCAGATACTCATTTTAATGATGGGGAACACAGACAACCGGTGTAAAGAAACACGCCCAATGTTTCTACCCTCGCCGGGAATCGAACTTGGACCTCACCGTGAGAGAGCTTTAGCCACCAGGCCACGGTGCACCAGAAGTAAACGAATTTTGTATGTGACAACCCTTATGCAACAAATAACGAAAAGTGAATATTGCAAAAATGGTGTAATGTAAACGTGGCACAGTGTCTTTATATGGCACCACACATCGTTCCACTCACCCCTAAGTCTACTGTCACGCCACATCCCAGATTCCTTTCTACATCTAAATTCATCCAATTTTTAACCAACTGTTTAAAGCTCGGTCTTGTTTGGATATTTTTGTCATACTTATATCCGCGTCATTTACGCATAATTTTGCTCAACGCAAAAATACTAGCACTATTACACTTTAAATACAAACCACGATGTGTCTGAAAAATTTCATAATGAGGCAAGAGGTTGAGAGAGAGCACAGGTAACCTCCATGGTAGGGGGAAGACCGAAGGCCGCAGCCTAAGATTTATGACCCATCCTGGGTACCAGGCACTGATCGCCTCAAAACCCCAGAAATATTATAAGCAGCCACACACGTGTGGAATTCCAGTCTGATACAAGGAAGGGAAAGACAGTTCCACTTCTCTGGGTCAAGAGCACTTCACCAGCATCAAGCACCTTCCCCAATGAAGAGCATGACCCACACAAGAATGAAAGAAAATCTTGACCCTGAGTAATATTGTGCACTATAGAGTAAGCAATGAGGTTTTCCAATGCAAATGAGATACAGAACCTAAATACATCAAAAATATGGCGACGCGCAAGGGCTCTTCACTGAACAGTGTTGCAAGCAGCAGTAATGACACGTGGAAACCCCAGGTTATGTGAATAACGCCTGTTATACGATAATGATGCTGCTGCTGTATCGTAATAAGTCATAACCGTTACAACGGTTTTAACGGTTGCTCCCAGCTCCAGCTGTCCTTCCCTCCCCTCCCTTCCTTCCCATCCATCCAGTAGCACTCCCTCCTCTTACTCCAAATATTCCTATTTTGCTCTCCTCTATCCACACACTCAGGACGCAACAATGAAGCGTTTTGATGTCACGGGAACTTGTAAAATCAAACGCGACACTGGAAATTGCTTTAATCAACCATGACCGCATTCGCGTTCTCGTTCTTTCTCTTTCTCTCTCTCTCTCTCTCTCGTTCTTTCTTTCTCTCTCTCTCTCTCTCTCTCTCTCTCTCTCTCTCTCTCTCTCTCTCTCTCTCTCTCTCTCTGATTCACCTTTATGCACACTTTCACCCAAGCCCCTGACTTCAAGGTTACACGACATGACAAACTCATCACTTACAATCGCTCAAAAAATGTTGAACCAAGTCATGCCAAAACAAACTTTTGAGTTATCACAAGGTTGAGTGAAATAAGACCACCAGAACCAACGAAAAGGAATAACTTCGTTGGCTTTTCTTTCTGGCAAAAAAAAAAAATTGTCACCAAAGAGCTTGCGAAAAAGCCAACAAAAATTTATTAATTTCCTGGAAATACGACAAGGTTCTAGAATTTTGCTGACCAGACCACCAACTACTAATGAAGATGGTTGTCAATGTGGCAGGAGTAAAAATGGAAGCTAGGGATAAAGGTGATATACTGTTAAAAGAGGTTATGAAATATCTAGACTCAAATATTCCAGTAATTAATTTTTATAGTGGGCTAGAAGGTAAATTATGTAACATCACAGTCACTAGTGAAATGGTTGTGAAGCAGATAAACAGACTGAAGCAAAATAAGTCGCCGGGTCCTGATGAGTTTTTTCAAGGGTTCTTAAGGAATGCAAAATGGAACTCTGTGAACAATTAACTAATATTTTTAATTTATCTCTTCAAACAGGTGTAGTGTCTGATATGTGGAAGATGGCTAATGTAATTCCTATTTTTAAAACAAGGGACAAGTCGTTACCGTCAAATTACCGCCCAATAAGCCTGACCTCAATTGTAGGCAAGTTGCTAGAGTCAATTATAGCTGAGATTATAAGAAGCCATCTCAATAAGCATAGCTTGATTAATGCTACTCAGCATGGATTCACAAGAGGCCGGTCTTGTCTAACTAATTTATTAACTTTCTTCAGTAAATTATTATTATAATCAAAAAGAAGTGCTAAGCCACAAGGGTTTCTTCAGTAAAGCTTTTGAGGCTGTTGACCACGATAAAGAATTTGATATTATTTACTTAGATTTTAGTAAGGCTTTTGATAGAGTTCCGCACCATAGACTGTTAAAGAAGGTGGCAGCTCATGGCATTGGGGGAAAAGTGCTCTCGTGGATCGAGTTATGGCTCACTGACAGGAAGCAGAGAGTGTCCATAAATGGGGTTAAATCCGAGTGGGGATCTGTAACAAGTGGCGTTCCACAGGGATCAGTCTTGGGCCCGTTGTTGTTTATAATATATATCAATGATCTTGATGAGGGAATTACTAGTGATATGAACAAATTCGCCGATGACACAAAGATAGGTAGGATAATTGATTCAAACGTAGATGTTATGGAACTTCAGGAGGATTTAAACAAGCTCTATTCTTGGTCAGAAAAGTGGCAGATGCAGTTCAATGTAGATAAATGCAAGGTTCTGAAGCTTGGGAGTGCCCATAACCCTAGTACTTATATGTTAAATGATGTAGAACTTACCCATACAGATTGCGAAAAGGACTTGGGGGTTATGGTGAGCAGCAACCTTAAACCAAGACAGCAATGCCTAAGCGTACGTAATAAGGCAAATAGATTACTGGGATTTATATCAAGAAGTGTAAGCAACAGAAGTCCAGAGGTCATACTGCAGCTTTATACATCATTAGTAAGGCCTCACCTAGATTATGCAGCTCAGTTCTGGTCTCCATATTACAGAATGGACATAAATTCGTTAGAAAACATTCAGCGTAGGATGACTAAAATAATACATAGCATTAGAAATCTTGTTAGGTAAGACACACATGCAAGTTAGGTATCTTTATTTCGAAACGTTTCGCCTACACAGTAGGCTTCTTCAGTCGAGTACAGAAAAGTTGATAGAAGCAGAAGAGACTTGAAAACGATGTAATCAGTCCATCACCCTTAAAGCTTTGAGGTGGTCAGTCCAAAACTTTAAGGGTATGGACTGATTACATCGTTTTCAAGTCTCTCTGCTTCTATCAACTTTTCTGTACTCGACTGAAGAAGCCTACTGTGTAGGCGAAACGTTTCGAAATAAAGATACCTAACTGTTGCATGTGTGTCTTGGAAATATAAACACATATGCAGTATAATGTGATCCTTTATTGACTACGTTTCACCCACACAGTGGGCTTTTTCAAGTCACAAACAGATCTACCTGGGGTGGAAGGGACGCGAGTATTTATAGTCAGGTTCAGAATGCTGAGGTCAGGTGGAGAATGCTGCATCTGATGATGTACCGAGTGGGGTTGTAGAGTCTAAAATCTTGGGTAGCTTGTAAATGAGATTGGATAAGTTTGTGAGCAGACCTTCTACAGTGTTCTTATGTGGGATAGCGATGAAGAAGTTTCTTGGCAAGTGGTTCAGCTATGTTATAGAAGCCACTATTCTGGTTGAAGTTGTCGGATATAGAAATAAGTGATGATTCCAGGAGTCTTCGGTATTGAGTGTTGTCTTCTGTGGCGATGAGTCTTGAGTTTCTGTAGTTTATCAAGTGGTTGTGTGAATTACGGTGTTGTACACAGGCATTCCTTGTGTCGTCAGACCTGCTTGCGTATTGGTGTTCTGAAATACGTGTTTGGAGGTCCCTTGATGTTTCGCCCATGTATAACTTGTTGCAGTCATTACAAGGGATTATGTATACCCCTGCAGAGGGTGGAAGCTTGTCCTGTCTATCACTGGTAATGTCCTTGATGGTCGTGGTTGTGGAGGTAGATACTTGAAATGAGGTATTGGAAAAGATGTTGGAAACGTGTTTGGCAATGGAGTTGGTGGGGAGGACTATGTATCTCTTCTCGGCAGTGTCTTCTCTGGGTGTGTTGAAGATGTTTAATGCCCGTCGTCTGCAGTCTGATAAAGTGACGAGGATAGTGGAGTTTAGAAAATACTTGTTCAATTATCGTGCATTCTTCTTCAAGGAACTCATTGCTGCAGATTCTGAGTGCACGCAGGAAGAAGCCTATAATTACACCACTTGAAGAAGAAGTCGACATCACTCTTCCTTTCCTTGATGTTCTGCTCTGCAAAGCTGACCACGAACTTCGTTTTAAAGTCCATCGAAAACCCACCAACCAAAACGACCCTCTCCACTTTTACTCTCACCACGACACCAAAACCAAACGTGGTGTAATTATAGGCTTCTTCCTGCGTGCACTCAGAATCTGCAGCAATGAGTTCCTTGAAGAAGAATGCACGATAATTGAACAAGTATTTTCTAAACTCCACTATCCTCGTCACTTTATCAGAGACTGCAGACGACGGGCATTAAACATCTTCAACACACCCAGAGAAGACATTAACATTAGTGTTTCCTATGAGCGAAAAACTATGACATGATGGTGGAACTGGAAGAAGCTTCAAGGGAAACATGATAAAAATACTCATTACCGCCTTCGTGGAACACGCAAGAGGCAAGCGGAAATGAGTGGTCAGTGGTGGGGAACCAAAAGAACTAAAGATGTTATGTTCTTCTCCCTGGGAGTGGAACCTAACACTTTGTTTACATTAAACTGCATATGTAACTTTTCCAATTATAACATTAGCTAATCTAAATCATTCTGAAGCTTCCTGGTGCCCTAGGAATTTTACTGTCGGTCTGTTTAAGTCTTCAGCAATCTTATGCAAGTGCTACCTCATTTATGTTGCTAATGTATACTGTGAACAAAAGGTAAAAAAAAAAAATCCTATGGAATGTCACTTGCGACAATTATCATTTATGCAAACTGTGCTGCATATCAGTCAGCAATCCATTAAAATTCTTCCTCGAATACCGTGTGCTGCTGGTTCATCTCAAATACATCAGTAAAATCAGTAAATATGTTAGGCAACAAAGGCACCCTTATGAATCCGCGTTGATACTCACTGATCCAATTATGCTAATAAACTAAAGTCTGAAATGTATCCGCTATTAATGACCAATAATTTGCCAACTAATGAGGTCATGCTGACTGGGCGGTAATTCCAAAGGACATACCTCGAGAGAGAGAGAGAGAGAGAGAGAGAGAGAGAGAGAGAGAGAGAGAGAGAGAGAGAGAGAGAGAGAGAGAGAGAGAGAGAGACTGAGTCTTATATAAGCTTGTTTAAAATGGCACGTTTGGCCATTAAGTTCAAAGCCAGCAATTTATTTCTCACACTTGATATTTGCGTGTACCTGCCAGATCAAATTAATTTGCAGTTTTTTTTCAATTTACATATCAATTAAACCGTTTGGCTATCCAGTGCTCTCAAGAACGTAAAATTTACACTATCATTATCAACTCGCTACCAATTCAGCTTGTAACCAATTCAGTCACATTACAGAACACAAAATCACAAAGTAAAGTTATTCAAAGTCAATTTTTCACATTCCATAATCCATAATCATTATTCGATCCAAGTCATTAACTCAAACGAGTCAGCAAATTCTGACGAAAAGGAAACTATCCCCGCCATTTATGCTAAGAGATGCTGGGTTCTTAGTAAGGAAAGCATCCTTTGAGAAGTGACACCCTTTGGGAAATGTCACCCTCGTCCAGGGAAAAAAAACCTTACCACTAGGCACAAACCGCTCAAACTTCACCACATTAATTAAGGTGACTCGCGAGTTGCCTTCTAAATCTTATTCATCTACATTATAAATACAAAATCAATATTAAAATAAAATAATATACTATCAAATGGATGTAAGGAACTGCTTTTCCAAAGATATAAAAAAATCTTAACCCCCCACAACATTCTTTTAACAAATTCGACTAATATATTCCAAGGATACATTCCAAATCATATCACAAATTAGCATTTTTATATTCATGGAGAAGCGCTAAACCCATAGGGGGATCCTACAGTGACTGGAAGAATGAAAACAATAAATTTCGATCCAAAGAAAGGAAAGACAGACCCGATTCCATGGATCGAAGGTCCCTCACCGGCGCCAAGGAAGCTAACATGAAGGTCTCCTCCTTTAACCAACGTTGAGATAGGCTGGAGTGGTATAACTTCGTAGGTATCATCGTGACCTTCACGACCGGCCAGCTCATGCAACTTTTTTGCAACAGAAACTGGCTGAGCAACTCTCATTTAAACAGATCCACAGCTCGAGGTCAATGCAACCACACGCAATGATTAGCAGTTATGTTTCCGACAAGTTGGTGAATAAGACATGTAAACGTAGTGCAGCATATGGGAATCTTTATTCAGGAAACGTTTCGCCACACAGTGGCTTCATCAGTCCAACAACAAAGAGGAAGGCGTAAGGAGAGGAGGAGTATGAGGTAATCAGTCCCTCAGCCTGGAGTCGATGTGTTCAGTCCATCAATCTTGTAGAATGTACAGCATAGGGCCGTAGACGTGGCTTATATACTGTAGTGAGGTGAGGTGAAGCAGGCGGAGGCGGGGTCATAGTGGTACCATCCACTAGTCGAAATAGGTCTTCGTCCAAAGGTTGAACAAGTGTTGAAGAATTCTTTGTAACAAGATCCCATGATGCAGCAGTGTCTGACAGTTGTGATGAATGGTTTGAAAAACCGACAAGTTGAAGATTGAGACACTAATGCAGCATATGGGAATCTTTATTCAGGAAACGTTTCGCCACACAGTGGCTTCATCAGTCCAATACAAAGAGGAAGTGATGAATGGTTTGAAAAACCGACGAAACGTTTCCTGAATAAAGATTCCCATATGCTGCATAAGTGTCTCAATCTTCACAAAGAGGAAGGCGTAAGGAGAGGAGTATGAGGTAATCAGTCCATCAGCCTGGAGTCGACATGTTCAGTCCATCAATCTTGTAGAATGTACAGCATAGGGCCGTAGACGTGGCTTATATACTGTAGTGAGGTGAGGTGAGGTGAAGCAGGCGGAGGCGGGGTCATAGTGGTACGATTCACTAGTCGAAATGTCTTCGTCCAAAGGTTGAACAAGTGTTGAAGAATTCTTTGTAACAAGATCCCATGATGCAGCAGTGTCTGATAGTTGTGATGAATGGGGCTGATTACTGATTACCTCATACTACTCCTCTCCTTACGCCTTACATAAGAACATAAGAATGTAGGAACACTGCAGAAGGCCTACTGGCCCATACGAGGCAGGTCCTTATCAAAACGACATCTGAAAGTTAAGACACATATGCAACATCTGGATATCTTTATTGTAGACGTTTCGCCATCCAGTGGCTTTATCAATACAGATTCTAGGACATAATAGGAAGACAGTAGAACTATATACAAAAGATGAGGTAATCAGTCCCTCGGCCATCTTTTGTATATAGTTCTACTGTCTTCCTATTATGTCCTAGAATCTGTATTGATAAAGCCACTGGATGGCGAAACGTCTACAATAAAGATATCCAGATGTTGCACATGTGTCTTAACTTTTATATTGTCGGTATTTTATACCTTTCTTGCACAACTTGTCAGACACTGCAACATCATGGAATCTTGGTTCAGAGGACATCTACAAGACCTTCTTCACGGCTGCTGCAACTAACCCATCTCTTTGGGAAGGACCTACTTCCACTGGGGAATCCCGCCTACCAGTGAATGCCCTCGTCTGCTGCCCGTCCCATCCACTGACGCCTATATAAACGCCAGTCTTCTTGCCTTTGCTTCAGATTCTGCTCCACCACGATGCTGTGAACACTAACTCCAAGGCCGAGGGACTGATTACCTCATCTTTTGTATATAGTTCTACTGTCTTCCTATTATGTCCTAGAATCTGTATTGATAAAGCCACTGGATGGCGAAACGTCTACAATAAAGATATCCAGATGTTGCACATGTGTCTTAACTTTCATATTGTCGGTATTTTATACCTTTCTTGCACAAAACATCTACCTAAAGCTACTCAAGAAATAACTCCCGTACCCCTTGACACCAATCAAACCCAGCCCCTCCCACTCATATATTTGTCCAGTCTCTTCTTAAAGCTACCCAAGGTCCTAGCCTCTATCACCCCACTGGGAAGACTGTTCCACGCATCTACAACTCTGTTAGGTAAGACACATATGCAACAGTTAGGTATCTTTATTGTGAAACGTTTCGCCTACACAGTAGGCTTCTTCAGTCAAGTACAGGGAAGGTTGATAGAAGCAGAAGATACTTGAAGACGATGTAATCAGTCCATCACCCTTAAAGTTTTGAGGTGGTCAGTCCCTCAGTCTGGAGAAGAGCATTGTTCCATAGTATGAAACAATATGGAGAAGAAGTGACAGGATGGAGCTTTTATAGCGCCAAGAGGTGAGACGTAGGAGAGGTAAGAACTCAGATGTTGAGAGGTCCCTCTCAAATCCAGCCCCTCTCACTAGTGGAAGTTGCCGAAGTTGATTGCAGGTCTGCACCAAGATACCCTTGTGTTGCAGTGTCTGACAGATTGAACATTAAAATGGTATAAAATACCGACAGGTTGTTAGGTAAGACACATATGCAACAGTTAGGTATCTTTATTGTGAAACGTTTCGCCTACACAGTAGGCTTCTTCAGTCAAGTACAGGGAAGGTTGATAGAAGCAGAAGATACTTGAAGACGATGTAATCAGTCCATCACCCTTAAAGTTTTGAGGTGGTCAGTCCCTCAGTCTGGAGAAGAGCATTGTCCCTTGTTTATGCCCGTCATCCACTTATATACTTCAATGATATCTCCCCTCATTCTACGCCTCTCCAGAGAGTGGAGATTTAAGGCTTTAAGTCTATCTTCATACGGGAGGTTCCTTACACAGTAAATCATTTTAGTCATTCTTCTCTGTATGTTCTCTAATGAGTCTATGTCCATCCTGTAAAGTAAAAGGACACAAGTGCAACTAATGTGACATTTATTGTGGCAACGTTTCGCTCTCCAGGAGCTTTATCAAGCCATTACGTAATGGCTTGATAAAGCTCCTGGAGAGCGAAACGTTGCCACAATAAATGTCACATTAGTTGCACTTGTGTCCTTTTACTTTACATATTGTCGGTAATTCTACCAACTTTATTACAATATGTCCATCCTGTAGTAAGGGGACCAAAACTGAGCAGCATAATCTAAATGAGGCCTCACTAGTGATGTATAGAGCTGTAAAATAACTTTTGGACTTCTGTTACTTATACTTCTTGAGATAAATCCAAGTAATCTGTTGGCCTTGTTGCGCACACTAAGGCACTGCTGTCTTGACTTTAGATTTCTGCTTACCATGACTCCCAAGTCTTTTTCACATTCTGCATGACCAAGCTCTACTTCACCTAGATTATAGCTTCGAGGGTTATTTTCATTACCAAGGGCAAGTACCTTACACTTATCCACATTAAACTTTATCTGCCATTTTTCAGACCAAGACATTAATTTGTTCAAATCGTCTTGGAGTTCATTGATATCCTCCTCAGAGTGAATTATACGGCCTATCTTTGTATCATCAGCAAATTTACTCATGTCACTAGTAATCCCTTCATCAAGGTCATTAATGTAAATTATGAACAGGAGAGGGCCTAAAACTGATCCTTGTGGAACGCCACTAGTGACTAATCCCCATTCAGATTTCACTCCATTAATGGTAACTCTCTGCTTTCTATTAGTAAGCCATGCCTCAATCCATGCTAGAACTTTACCTCCTATACCATGAGCTGCCACTTTTCTTAAGTCTCTTGTGAGGTACTCTGTCGAAGGCTTTACTAAAATCCAAATAAACAATATCATATTCCTTATCACTGTCAACTGCCTCAAATGTTCTATTGAAGAACGTCAGTAAGTTTGTCAGGCAGGAACGACCTCTCGTGAATCCATGCTGAGATTCATTTATCATGTTATGCTCTTCAAGGTGACTTCTGATAATGTCAGCTATAATTGATTCTAATAACTTGCCCACTATAGATGTCAGGCTTATTGGACGGTAATTTGAAGGAGTGGACTTATCCCCTGATTTGAATATAGGAACCACATTAGCCATCTTCCACAACTCTGGCACAACACTGGTAAGGATGGACGCATTGAATACACTCGTTAATGGCTGACTAAGCTCCATCTTGCATTCCTTAAGTACCCTTGAAAACAACTCATCGGGTCCCGGGGACTTATTTTGTTTCAGTTTGTCTATCTGTTTAATAACCATGTCCCTCGTGACAGTAATATTAGTTAACTTAAATTCATCAGGAACTAAATAATTGTTAATTACTGGAATCTCATTTACATCTTCCTGTGCAAAAACTGACAAAAAATAGTCATTAAATAAGGAACACATTTCCAGTTCATTATCCGTCAGCTGTCCATTCCCAGATTTCAGAGGTCCTACTTTTTCCTTCACCTTCGTCCTATACACTTGAAAGAACCCCTTTGGATTAGTCTTTGATTCATTAGCAACTCTAATTTCATAGTCACGTTTAGCCTTTCTAATCGCCTTTTTTACTTCTCTTTTAAGCTGAACATATTGGTCAGTAAGGTTAACCTCTCCTCTTCTGATGCGCCTATAAATTCCCCTTTTCTCCCCTAATAGATGCTTTAGCCTCCTGTTAACCCATTTGGGATCGTTATTATTAGACCTAATTTCTCTCTGGGGAATGTATATACTCTGGGCACTGTGTACATTATTAAGAAAACAATCATAAAAGCAGATCCCTTCATATTCATAAGTATGATTATCGTCAATAAAATCATTAGCTAGATAACCCCAATCAAGATTAGACAGATGTTCCCTAAGTCCATTATAATCGGCAGAACGAAAATCAGGGATTTTTACTGTATTATCATTATTCTTGCATTCCCAATTAATGCTAAAAGTGATGGATTTGTGATCACTTGCGCCAAGCTCTTCAGTGATCTCCAGATTATTCACGAGTGTTTCCTTATTTGACAAGACTAGGTCTAGCAAATTATTACCCCTGGTAGGCTCAGTTACGCTCTGTTTCAGAAAACAGTCCTGAACTGTTTCCATAAAGTCACTGGACTCTAGATTACCTGTCAAAGAATTCCAGTCAATTTGACTAAAGTTAAAGTCCCCTACTATGACTATGTTACTGTGTCCAGAAGCCCTAACAATTTCGTCCCAAAGAAGTCTCCCTCTATCGTGATCCAAGCCTGGAGGTCGGTATATTACACCTAGAATTAGTTTTTCTTGACCCTCCACGAACTCTACCCAGACTCTGTTACTGCTCCATCTATTTTTATACCTGTTTTTATGCAACAATTAATATTTTCTCGAACATACAATGCAACTCCTTCCCCCTTCCCATTACATCTATCCACATTGAACAACTTAAATCCCTGAATATTACACTCAGCAGTAATATCCCGACTCTTTAAATCATACCACGTTTCAGTTAATGCAATGATATCAAAGTTCCCAGCACATGCTACCAAACGTAGTTCATTAATTTTATTTCTTGCACTTCGATTGTTAGCATAAAATACCATCATATGTTTTTTCTTCTGCACATTTTTCCTATTCATCTTTTTTACACAATTTCTGAAATTATCATTACCCAGAGTTACTACATGACAGTTACTATTAAGATTCTTAATATCAGAGCATAAGTCAATATATCCATACTCATTATTAATCATTTCTAAACCCATACCTCTAACTAATCCTAGTTTAAAGTCCTAACAACCCCCTTAACTGAGTTAGCAAGAAAACCCACACCTGCCCTGGATAAGTGAACCCCATCCCTGGCATACATGTCATTTCGGCCATAGAAGTTGTCCCAGTTGTCAATGAATGGTACTGCATTATCCTTACAGTGTTTATCCAGCCAACAATTAATACCAATTGCTCTGGACAACCATTCATTACCAACACCTCTTCTTGGCAAAATGCCACATATAACAGGGCGCCCCCCCGTCTTCCTAATTATGTCTATAGCTGTCCTGAACTTTCTAACTAAATCCTCACTTCTACGCTTGCCTACATCATTGCCTCCAGCACTCAGGCAAATAATAGGATTGATCCCATTACCGTTCATGATGTTGTCAAGCCGGCTAACAATGTCCTCCATCCCAGCCCCAGGAAAGCATACCCTTTGTCTCCAACTCCTGTCCTTCAAGCAGAATGCCCTATCCATGTATCTAACCTGGCTATCCCCAACAACAACAATATTTTTACCTTCCTTGTTGTCGTTCGTCGTGACGATCCCAGTAGTCGACTCACATTCGTCGGGTAGCACCGAGAATGCGTTGGAGGTTTCCACAGGAGTTTCCACAGCAGTCTCTTTCTTCATCGTTTCTGGCTTTCCATTCGTCTTCTTGTTCGTCAACTTCGTCGTCCCCTGCTGTCCAGCCACTGACCACGATCCTTTCTTGACCTGAGGACTCGAAACAGGAGGACTACTACGAATCCTCTTGTTTTCCTCGGTCAATCGCTGTATCTCCATCTTCGCTGCCCTCAATTCTTCCTTAAGTTGCTGGTAAAGTTGCTCGATGGAGGGCATCTTGGTTCAGTCCACGGGAGCAAACAAGACACTTCTTCACAGAGTTAAGTACAGGTCACCACTGAGTTAAGTACAGGTCACCACTGAGTTAAGTACAGGTCACCACTGTACTTATAATACCACAAGAGTATTATAATAACAGTAGTATAACAGTAACAATAGAATTACTGCTACTACACTGATGGTTAAAAAATGTTTCTTAAAGATATCCAGGTGCCTCACGTAACTTATTTTTCCTGCACATGCGTTAGGCTTCATCTGACCCTCTATTGTGATATTGATATTGTCTCAATACATTTTCTCTCAACTTCTTAATCCCATGATGCCGGTAAAAGGCTCATGATTTCCATTACATTTGATCGAGCATGACTGCCTCTCGTTCCCAAGGCGCTAAGTGACCCCTACGGGTTAAGTGCTTCCCAAGAATAAAATAAAACACTTGAATTTAACGTTCATTGTCATTGTCTCCGCACAAAATTATATTAATGGGCAGACGCTAAACTCTTACGGGTAATACAGTACAGTACCTTGAGAATGCGAGGTAATCAGGTTTACACCAGGAAAGGAGAACGTAGTTATATTCCTTGATTTATAAATTTAAAAGGCGTGGCATATTTCGAAAAGCTGCTATTGAAACAAACCCCTAATTACCTGACGAAAATTTGCTAGAATCCAGAATGTGGATGCAGATTTTATACCATCAGTTTTTACAATCTGGATTTTTTCTCTGAGAAGAAAACACAAAACCAATTTTAGCCAATCATTTACGGAGTTAATATTCAGAGCGCACCGACCAGCATCAACTTTAAGAAAAGAATGATCAATTTGTACTGGCAATTTTGTTAGCAACGACGTTAGAAAACCACAAGGGTACCAGTTCAAAACAAGTAAAGCGCAAATTACTAACGTGATTATCTCAAAGCTGGTTAGAAATGTTAAACTATGATGATGGATGATGATGGATGATGATGGATGATGGATGATGGAGGATGATGGATGATGATGATGATGATGATGATGATGATGATGATGATGATGATGATGATGATGATGATGATGATGATTTCAGCATCCCGTTGACCCCCGGTCCAATGTGGCCACCGTGACGTCATGTTTTTAACTCTATGGACAGGTTTAATTTTTTATTCTTTTTACAGGCCATTACCACTGTAACATGCTTGGCTAACAATATTAGAGACCAGCCTCAGGACCCATGCGACTAATCTGAAGACTTAAACCTACAGAATGGGTATACCTGGAACTGGGTGCTAGCGACCACAAATCAATTACATTTAGCATTGAATGGAAGTATGATAGTAGGGATAACTCAGTAACAGTCCCAGATTTTCGCTTAGCAGATTACGATGGGCTTAGAGAACACTTATCATCTGTTGACTGGGGTAACGAAGAGAGCTATCAATATGGCAGTTTTCTGAACACTATACATGAGGCTCAAAGAACGTTTATCCCGTATAAAGAAATTAGATCAAATAGAAAAGACCCAAAATGGATGAATAATAGGCTGAAATATCTATTAGGGCATAAGAAGGGAATTTATAGGCGTATCAAAAGAGGTGAGGGTCATCTTATGAATCAGTATATTGACATTAAGAGGGACATTAAAAAGGGGATAAGAAAAGCTAAAAGGGACTATGAAATTAAAGGTGCTAGGGATTCTAAAACTAATCCAAAAAGTTTTTTCCAGGTCTATAGAACAAAAGTCAGAGATAAGATAGGTCCCCTTAAAAATAACTATGGGCATCTTACTGACAAAGAGAATGAAATGTGCTCGATTTTAAATAATTATTTTCTCTCGGTTTTTACACAGGAAGACACTAATAATATTCCTGTAATTAATTTTTATAGTGGATCAGAAGAAGATAAATTATGTAACATCACAGTCACTAGTGAAATGGTTGTGAAGCACATAGACCGACTGAAGCAAAATAAGTCACCGGGTCCTGATGAGGTTTTTTCAAGGGTTCTTAAGGAATGCAAAATGGAAGTCTGTGAACCATTAACTAATATTTTTAATTTATCTCTTCAAACAGGTGTAGTGTCTGATATGTGGAAGATGGCTAATGTAATTCCTATTTTTAAAACAGGGGACAAGTCGTTACCGTCAAATTACCGCCCAATAAGCCTGACCTCAATTGTAGGCAAGTTGCTAGAGTCAATTATAGCTGAGATTATAAGAAGCCATCTCGATAAGCATAGCTTGATTAATGATACTCAGCATGGATTCACAAGAGGCCGGTCTTGTCTAACTAATTTATTAACTTTCTTCAGTAAAGCTTTTGAGGCTGTTGACCACGATAAAGAATTTGATATTGTTTACTTAGATTTTAGTAAGGCATTTGATAGAGTTCCGCACCAAAGACTGTTGAAGAAAGTAGCAGCTCATGGCATTGGGGGAAGGGTGCTCTCGTGGATCGAGTCATGGCTCACAGACAGGAAGCAGAGAGTGTCCATAAATGGGGTTAAATCCGAGTGGGGATCAGTAACAAGTGGCGTTCCACAGGGATCAGTCTTAGGCCCGTTGTTGTTTATAATATATACCAATGATCTTGATGAAGGAATTGCTAGTGATATGAGCAAATTCGCCGATGACACGAAGATAGGTAGGATAATTGATTCAAACGTAGATGTTAGGGAACTTCAGGAGGATTTAGACAAACTCTACTCTTGGTCAGAAAAGTGGCAGATGCAGTTCAATGTAGATAAATGCAAGGTTCTGAAGCTCGGGAGTGTCCATAACCCTAGCACTTATAAGTTAAATAATGTAGAACTTAGCCATACAGATTGCGAAAAGGACTTGGGGGTTATGGTAAGCAGCAACCTTAAACCAAGACAGCAATGCCTAAGCGTACGTAATAAGGCAAATAGATTACTGGGATTTATATCAAGAAGTGTAAGCAACAGAAGTCCAGAGGTCATACTGCAGCTTTATACATCATTAGTAAGGCCTCACCTAGATTATGCAGCTCAATTCTGGTCTCCATATTACAGAATGGACATAAATTCGTTAGAAAACATTCAGCGTAGGATGACTAAATTAATACATAGCATTAGAAATCTTCCTTATGAAGAAAGATTGAAGACTCTTAAGTTACATTCACTTGTTAGACGAAGAATGAGGGGAGACCTGATCGAAGTGTATAAGTGGAACATAGGTATTAATAAAGGGGATATTAACAAGGTCTTGAGGATATCTCTCCAAGAGAGAACCCGCAGTAATGGATTTAAATTAGATAAGTTTAGATTTAGAAAGGACATAGGAAAGTATTGGTTTGGAAATAGGGTAGTTGATGAGTGGAACAGTCTACCTAGTTGGGTTATTGAGACTAGGACTTTGGGTAGTTTCAAATTTAGGTTGGATAAGTACATGAGTGGGAGGGGTTGGATTTGAGTGGGACTTGCACATCGGAGCTTGTTTCTTGGGTGGCATTGAAAATTGGGTTGGGCAAATGTTTTGTTAGTGGGATGAATTGTAAAGGACCTGCCTAGTATGGGCCAACAGGCCTGCTGCAGTGTTCCTCCTTTCTTATGTTCTTATACCTGGACAGGGTTTCGTAGGTCAACCCCCCCCCCCCCCGGCCCGGTCTGTGACCAGGCCTCGTGGTGGATTATGGCCTGATCAACCAGGCTGTTACTGCTGGCTGTACGTAAACTGACGTACGAACCAAAACCCGGTTGGTCAGGTAATAACTTGAAATGCACAATAAAACTATCAAACTGCACAAGAATATCTTCCAAAATCAAGAATATCTTAAAAATATCTTCTGAAATCAAGAATATCTTAAAAAATTAAATTGCCATTAAAAGGTCTTTCAAATGCTACACTACCGAAGCAACTATTCATTAATGTTGAGGTTTATGGCTAGCATAACTATTTTATTCTTAAATCAACGAGGGGTATTTTCAGTCTTTGAAAGTCGCAATTCTTAACTTTCGGAGTCATTTTGTAGCATGTAAAGTGTTAAATACGTGTGGTGTCACACATACCGAATTGCCGCGGCAGTGCCGGTAGTGAAGGGATCGACACCTGTGTACGGGATGTTGTTCCGTACGTATAAACTAACAATAACCTGTGTGGATCATTCAACACAATGAGTGGTGAAGACAGTCTTCTGTATCTGGTTATAAGAGCAAAGGTTCTCTTAGGTTTACATGCGTGCATTTAGAAGTTCTTGTGCAATAACAGCTGTAGCAAAGGTCACCTAAGGGACAAATGCCTTAATTGTCAAGTCGAAACAACTATCACACTGGTTGTATAAATAAGACATGAACCTCGGTGATTTAAAAAAGTAAAACTGAAAAATACTACAAAATCCACTGATCAATGCCTCTCTCTCTCTCTCTCTTTCTCTCTCTCTCTCCCAACTGCATTCACTTTCTTTCACTCTCTCCCTAACTTCCTCCCTCCGCACGTGCGAGTGCGTGCGTGTGTTCCTTCGCATTTATTTTACAACACTTGTTTTCTTGCCTCTGTTCATTCTTCAGTTCTGAAAGACACGTAAGCAAACACTATAACATATTTATTAGAAAACGTTTCGGTCCTGGGACCTTGATCAGTGACCTTGAGAAGTGATCAAGGTCCCAGGACCGAAACGTTTTCTAATAAATATGTTATAGTGTTTGCTTACGTGTCTTTCTAAACCAACTTGTCGGTATTTATTACCAAGGTTTATACCATTCTTCAGTTCTAACATCTGCCTGGTCAGTCAGGAAGTTGCTTCCCGCATACCGGCAGTCATCACAACCTGGATGATCATACAAAGCCTGCAAACTCTTGCTTGAATCAAATGTCACCTGTTCAACAGGAAGTATCGGTAATATTTCAGGGACTTCGTGAAGTAAACAAAAGCAGAGCTGGGCATCCTGCAGGGAGGTGTCCTCAGTCCCACTTTATTTAATACTAGCAAGGTTTTACTAGCTACATTCGTGAAGAAGCACTGAGCCAGAATAATAACAATAACAATAATAATAATAATAATAATAATAATAATAATAATAATAATAATATCTTTTAGCTAATACTCCACTAAATCTTGCATTTACAACTCAATGATTACTGTATGTGTGTGTACGAATGGTATATAATACCGACAAGATGAGAGTAAGACACATGTGCAACATCTGGGTATCTTTATTGTAGACGTTTCGCCATCCAGTGGCTTTATCAATACAAATTCTAGGACATAACTTGAAGACAGTAGAACTATGTACAGAAGATGAGGTAATCAGTCCCTCAACCTAGGAGTAGGTGCGAACAGCACCATAGTCGTGGAGATTCTCCACGACTATGGTGCTGTTCGCACCTACTCCTAGGTTGAGGGACTGATTACCTCATCTTCTGTACATAGTTCTACTGTCTTCAAGTTATGTCCTAGAATTTGTATTGATAAAGCCACTGGATGGCGAAACGTCTACAATAAAGATACCCAGATGTTGCACATGTGTCTTACTCTCATCATTACTGTATGTATATTATTAGCTTTGCCGGTGTGATTCACACCACACTAGCTATGTTAACCAGGTGCTAGATTTGTCATTATTTATCTCAGTTGGGAACACGAAGGAAATAAAACTTGGCATCATCATCACCATCATCCCCACCTTCCTTCCTTCCTAGGACGGGTAGGAACATCTGCTAGACCCATCCACACAATGGGTGGCAACAACCCTGTATAAACGGATATTAAAAAAATAAATTTGCGCCAGGTTTTTGTCCCCACGACATATACTGTCAATTAAATAAAAAACATGAATTTGTTGTGCCAGTTTTTGTCGCCACAACATATAGGTTCAATTATTATTATAAACGCAGAGCCATTTAGCGTCATAGAACTGGATCAAGCAGTAAGAGTCACATGCCTATGACTCACTCAACATAATCAGCAGACTTGTGTTACTACCACCAGCTTGCATCAGCAACTCTAAACGTCTGTATCCTTTGTCACCAGTAATATTACATAATTATGTGCTTGAACGTATAAACAAATCCAAGAATTACTTAATCTTCACATTTTTTTAAAGAAAAATATAAAAATATTTTATACATAACAGAATAACAGATTCCTTGTAGTCGATTTCTTGACTATTGCAAATAACTCGTTTTTGTAATTTGCTGACCAAAAATACTTCGGGGTAGTCACTGAAGTTATCTTGTTAGGTAAGACACATATGCAATATAAAAGCTATATAAAAGCTCCATCCTGTCACTTCTTCTCCATATTGTTTCACACTATGGAACAATGCTCTTCTCCAGACTGAGGGACTGACCACCTCAAAACTTTAAGGGTGATGGACTGATTACATCGTCTTCAAGTATCTTCTGCTTCTATCAACTTTTCTGTACTTGACTGAAGAAGCCTACTGTGTAGGCGAAACGTTTCATAATAATACCTAACTGTTGCATGTGTCTTACCTAACAACTTCGGTGTTCAATCTGTCAGACACTGCAACACAAGGGTATCTTGGTACAGACCTGCATCAAGACAACTTCCCCTAGTGAGAGGGGCTGGATTTGAGAGGGACCTGACCTTTCAACATCTGAGTTCTTACCTCTCCTAGTCTACGTCTCACCTCTTGGCGCTATATAAAAGCTCCATCCTGTCACTTCTTCTCCATATCACACTATGGAACAATGCTCTTCTCCAGACTGAGGGACTGACCACCTCAAAACTTTAAGGGTGATGGACTGATTACATCGTCTTCAAGTATCTTCTGCTTCTATCAACTTTTCTGTACTTGACTGAAGAAGCCTACTGTTAGGCGAAACGTTTCATAATAAAGATACCTAACTGTTGCATTTTTTTAAAAGAAAAATATAAAAATATTTTATACATAACAGAATAACAGATTCCTTGTAGTCGATTTCTTGACTATTGCAAATAACTCGTTTTTGTAATTTGCTGACCAAAAATACTTCGGGGTAGTCACTGAAGTTATCTTGTCGACAACTTCCCCTAGTGAGAGGGGCTGGATTTGAGAGGGACCTGACCTTTCAACATCTGAGTTCTTACCTCTCCTAGTGGCCTACGTCTCACCTCTTGGCGCTATATAAAAGCTCCATCCTGTCACTTCTTCTCCATATTGTTTCACACTATGGAACAATGCTCTTCTCCAGACTGAGGGACTGACCACCTCAAAACTTTAAGGGTGATGGACTGATTACATCGTCTTCAAGTATCTTCTGCTTCTATCAACTTTTCTGTACTTGACTGAAGAAGCCTACTGTGTAGGCGAAACGTTTCATAATAAAGATACCTAACTGTTGCATATGTGTCTTACCTAACAACCTGTCGGTATTTTATACCATTTTGAAGTTATCTTGTGCCTCTGTAATCTTATGACTACCGTCCCCTGGATGAGTAACGGGTGACTACTGTTCCCTGGATGGATAACGGGAGACTACCGTCCACAGGAAGGGTGTGAGATGATTACCGTCCACAGGACTGGTGTGTGGTGATTACTGTATACAGGATGGGTGAGAGATGATTACCGTCCACAGGATGGGTGTGTGGTGATTACTGTCCACAGGATGGGTGAGAGATGATTACCGTCCACAGGATGGGTGTGTGGTGATTACTGTCCACAGGATGGGTGAGAGATGATTACCGTCCACAGGATGGGTGTGTGGTGATTACTGTCCACAGGATGGGTGTGAGATGATTACCGTCCACAGGATGGGTG
>NC_091359.1:4056939-4156939 GCF_038502225.1 Cherax quadricarinatus | reverse complement strand
AAACATGTACATCCTGAAGTCTACTCAACAGTCTTTTATCTACCAATACATAATCCAACAAACTACTGTCATTTCGCCCTACATCATATCTTGTATACTTATTTATCCTCTTTTTCTTAAAATATGTATTACCTGTAACTAAACCCCTTTCTATACAAAGTTCAATCAAAGGGCTCCCATTATCATTTACACCTGGTACCCCAAACTTACCTACCACACCCTCTCTAAAAGTTTCTCCTACTTTAGCATTCAGGTCCCCTTCCACAATTACTCTCTCACTAGGTTCAAAGGCTCCTATACATTCACTTAACATCTCCCAAAATCTCTCTCTCTCCTCTGCATTCCTCTCTTCTCCAGGTGCATACACGCATATATATATATATATATAGTATATATATATATATATATATATATATATATATATATATATATATATATATATATATATATATATGTATATATATATATATATATATATATATATATATATATATATATATATATATATATATATATATATATATATATATATATATATATATATATATATATATATATATATATATATATATATATATATTATATATATATATATATTATAATACACGCTTTCTCTGTACTTAGGTGGTTGCAGGCTGCAGGGGTTGATTCACAGCTCCTGCGTGTGTAGCACTGTATATGAGATGAGATGCCTCGTGTTAAAGTGGTAATAGTCAGTCGACCATCGACAAGGTGGACCCGGGAGTACACCAACATACATTAGAGTGTATGTTTCAAGAAAAGAGTTTCCCATGTTATTAAGGAAAATCGATTGTTTGCAAAGAAAAAGATACATTATTATAAACATCGCACCTGAACGTAACCCCCAGAATCAGAATATCGGAATTAGTAAAGTATGTAAACGTACTAAAATCATATCTCTGACTCGAGGCTAAAGAACGTAAACATACAGAATCCATCCTCGCTTTGAAGAACGTAAAAACACTGAAACGGATATAAAAATCGGTGTTCAGGAAACTATAACACTAAATCCGGCATTTCTGCGCCGGCGTTGGTGGTCCACTTCCGAGTTGATCATTAGCGACTAATTTACTTATTCCCTTCCTAGGATGCTCGTCTTCAACCAACTGATCGCCTTAATTCTGGCGATCGGCTATTGATCCGTGGAATTTGAAAAATTCTTCCCATCCTTGGATCTAACATGACTGCCTCATTCCCCAGGCTCTGTATGACCCCCTCCGAGTTTATCGTTTCCGCTTTTTTTTTTCTTCTGCGGATTTTTGCGGCTGTGGGGCGTACAGCTGGTAAATGATATCAAGAGAGTGTAGGCACCTGGCTTTGTTGGGTTTAAAAAAAAACACTCAAAAATAAAAAGTATTCACAAGAAAATATTATACATTCAATCTACACTTGGAAAATCCTAGGAATGGTCCCTAATCTGTACACAGAAATCACTCCCTACGAAAGTAAAAGACTGGGCAGGCGATGCAAAATACACCCAATAAAAAGTAGGGGCGCCATTGGTACACTAAGAGAGAACACCATAAGTGTCCGGGGCCCAAGACTGTTCAATAGCCTCCCACCATGCATAAGGGAAATTACCAATAGGCCCCTGGCTGCCTTCAGGAGGGAGCTAGACAGATACTTAAAGTCGGTGCTGAATCAGCCAAGCTGTGGTTCGTACGTTGGACTACGTGCAGCCAGCAGTAACAGCTTGGTTGATCAGGCCCTGATCCACCAGGAGGCCTGGTCGTGGACCGGGCCGCGGGGACGTTGATCCCCAGAATACCCTCCAGGAAGTTAAAATTATCCGCATCCGTTTTAAAATTATTGAATGTTTTCACTCATATGACCCCCATAAAATTCCCTCTACGTTTCTACATGTGCCTCAGCCCTAGCGGCCTGGTCCCAGACCTGGTCTCCTGGAGAAACAAAGCCTAATCAACCAGGCTGTTACTGCTGACAGCACGCAGTCCAACGTACAAACCACAACTGCTGGGCAGGCACTGACGAACCACAGCCGCTGGGCAGGCACTGATTTGAGGAACTTGTCCAGCTCCCTCTTTAAAGAACGCCAAGTGCATATTAGTATTTACTTTCTCGCCTCCTATGTTCCAAGGGACTTCAAGCCTTCCCAGCTCAGATGCTTAAGTGTATATGAGCGGTGAAAGTTACCCGTACGCTTTCCAACTCCACAATCTAGCCTGACTTGAAGGTAGCCGTCAGTATACAATACAGCAGTATTCCAGCTGGGGGAGAAAAAATATCATCATTGGCTCAGCATCTCTTGTCTTGAAAGTTTTACTTACCAAGCCTATAATTTTCCTTGCGGTAGCATTGACAACACTGTCACAGTAATTGTAAATGCCATAACAAAAGAAAAGGTCGAAGACTAGACAATATATCTAATTTATCAACTTGTCGGCTCTCTGAACCATTTATCTACACTGAGTTTGTGCTCAATCACAAGTCACACAGAGGTCCGGATCACCTGTAAGCAAGTGCCTATAATTGACTCACGAAATCGTAATGACACGATTGCAAACAAACCACACCACGGGCGGGGTTAGAATCCGCGATCAGTCTCAAAACTCCAGACCGTCGCGTTAGCCACTGGGCCAGCTAGCCACAACCTGGCCTAGCCTATAACCTGGGATCTTCATGAACAAAAACGACCATACTGGTACATTAAAAGTTAATTTTTGTTGATATTGTTATTAGTTGCTTTTGGATGTTGGTCGTTGTTCTTATTGGTTGTAGAATGTTTTGCTGTTGTAACTTTTTTTATCATACTCTTTGGGTAGCTCTAAAAATAGACAGAACAAAGTAGAACAAATCTTTTCTTACATTATCCCATTCCCAGGTGATGACTTACGGGTTTAGCGCCTTCCCATGAATAATAATAATGAAAACGCACCTAAAGAAATGAAATAATTTTCATTTTAACTGATAGGTTAACAAATAAAATGTTTATGTACTATACTGTATATCACATGCCTGCTACCTTTCTCTGGGGAGATGACTGGTGGGACGTGGCTATTCCCCGATACTTCACGAAATTAGCAGATCAGATCATGAAAACTCTCATTTTCACTCTCTCCCCACTTCTCTTTCATATCCTGCGTATGTGCCAACAAATATCAAGTGGTTCCTCTCGACCAATGTGCGTCAGCAGTGTGCATCAGCTGCCTGAGTTGGTGCCCCCCCCCCTCTAATCCAAGCCCTCTCCAATATAGTACAACCACCCATCAGCATCAACTGCCAAAGATGATACAGGCTAACTCATGTTAGTTTCAAGAGTACATATAATAAAGCCCAACTCGTGATGCCCCTAAAAGTATTATAGACAGAAAGAGAATAGGTTATAATCATAACAATTTTTAAAGGGGTGGACCGGTGAGCCAGCGGAAGCCCTCGGTCAGATGACCAAAACCTCCAGCTCCAGCTAAGGGGTTGTCATATGACTAAGACCTGCATCAAGAAACTTCCTGTTTCCTGACAAACATTATACAATACCCATAAAAGTAGTCTACGGCGTGAGGCCAGGAGTGGGGTCTCGACCCCCCACAAACACAACAGTGTAAAACTCGTGAGAACACATACAGAAATGGAATTAACTAGACAACGAAGTGTACGAGGCAGGGTCTCTACGCTGTTTTAAAAGGTATGATAGGGCTCACGAGACTAGGAGAGTAAACCCAGTAACAGCCAGATAAGAGGCAGGGCCTGGAGGTGAGATTCGATCCCTGCTACCACAAACAGGTAAGTAGAGGAGACTGGAATCTACCCCGGCACACACAAATCGGTGATTACATACACGCAGGCGCACATACACGCGCACGCACGCGCACACACACACACACACACACACACACACACACACACACACACACACACACACACACACACACACACACACACACACACACACACGAGCGAGAAATAAGGACATCGACTCACCTTCCGCCATTGTGCAGCAACAAAAGTAACAAGCAGCAGCAGGTGGAGCTTGCGACAAGTCCGTCTCTCTCCTCTAGCCTCACCGGGGAAAGTTCTCAAAAGTTTCTTATTCCCAAATCCGTTTTCAAACAAGATCTTAATCTACTCAAAGAGGACCGCAAACCTTTTATTTTTTTAATTTCACGTAATATCGTAAAACAAGTACTAGATCCCAGATTGTATTCTTTGAAAGCTCTAAGGTGAGGCTTTTATTTCGTTTGAACTCGAAAGAATAAAGTGTAATCAAGCAGTGTATATAATCAAACCATGACGGAATATGCTGCTTTCCAAACTCTCACATGGACTGAGCGAGAGCACTGTTGCACACCCACCCTCCAGTGTGTCTAGCAACTGATTGAGAGAGCACGCAGTGGCTGGCTCGTGGTGGTCTACCCTCAACGTACGCGCACTCCACTCAGGTACCATAACGTTTGTTCCTCCTTCCTTCCTAGTTATTCCTTACCATTACTCATCTACGCAAAAAAAATCCAAATAATAAATATAAAACTAGATTAACAATAATATACCATTTATACAAAAGACGAAACAAAAATAAATATCAGTATGACGTACAGACTCGCTCAGTTACCAATTAGTTATATTCATTTTTTTAACTTTAATCAATACATATATGGTACATAAACAATTACCGTTCAGAATAATTAAAAATCATAAATTAACGTAATGACAGATGTGAAGGCACAGTTAACAGCTTGTTATCAGAAAAAAACAGCACAAAAAACAGCACATGAAAGATAGAGGTATGGGTGTGTGTGGGAAACAAGCAGGTTGCAACACTAGGGTTGGAAACAGTAAATGTATAAAAGGCATTCAGCATGAAGTTATAAATAAAGACAATAGAACAGGTCAGAAAACAAAGGGGGACAGCAGAGGGCAGCAAGGGACTAGCTCCCTTAAGGTTTACTATACTAATAGCAGGAGTGTTAGAAATAAGATAGATGAGCTAAGATTAATTGCAAGTGCAGGAAACATAGATATTATTGCTATAACAGAGACCTGGCTCAATCTGAAAGATAGAGAGATGCCATCTGAATGTCACATACAAGGCTATAAATTATTCCACACTGACAGGGTCAACAGGAAAGGTGGTGGAGTAGCGATGTATGTCA
The DNA here is from genome assembly GCF_038502225.1 of Cherax quadricarinatus. Lineage (NCBI taxonomy): Eukaryota > Metazoa > Arthropoda > Malacostraca > Decapoda > Parastacidae > Cherax > Cherax quadricarinatus. The sequence continues at coordinate 4,151,810 of NC_091359.1, read as the reverse complement.
GAGACAATTTAAATTGTTGTGTTAGACAAGATATTAAATTAGAAGCGTCAGCCACTGAATCTGTTTGGTTACAGCTTCTCGAGGGCCGAGAAAAACTAATTTTGGGTGTGATTTACAGGGCCCCAAATCTTGATAGGGAGTGCAGTAAACTTCTATGGGACGAAATTCGTAAGGCATCTACATACGAAAATGTTGTGCTAATGGGAGACTTCAACTATAGACAGATTGACTGGAGCAATTTGACAGGAAATTTAGAGTCGGGTGACTTTCTTGATACGATCCAGGATTGTTTTTTAAAACAGTTTGTGACAGAGCCAACTAGGGGAAATAACCTCCTTGACTTGGTTCTTGCCAGTAGGGAAACACTAATTAATAATCTTGAGGTTAATGATGAGCTTGGGGAGAGTGATCACAAATCACTCAGTTTTAACATATCATGGAATTCCCCTAATAATGGCAATCAAGTCTCCGTCCCTGACTTTCGCTTGGCTGATTTCATAGGACTGAAAAATTACTTAGGTGGGCTGAACTGGAATGACCTGACTAGGGGTCAGGTAGGTGGTGATGGTTGCCGATATGATGCTTTCCAGGGCATAGTTCTAGCTGCTCAGTCAAATTATGTTCCAAATAGGGAAATCAGATCAAACAAAAATGATCCTAAATGGATGAACAATAGATTAAAATATCTGATTGGTCAAAAGAGAGGCATATATAGGCAAATCAAAAGAGGAGAGGGGCAATTAAGAAATCGATATATTCAGTTAAAGAGAGAAATAAAAAAGGGAATTAGAAAAGCAAAAAGAGATTATGAGGTTAAAGTTGCAAGAGAATCGAAGACTAACCCAAAAGGATTCTTTCAGGTATACAGAAGTAAGATCAGGGACAAGATAGGCCCACTCAAAAGTTCCTCGGGTCAGCTCACTGACAGTGATAAGGAAATGTGTAGAATTTTTAACACATACTTCCTCTCAGTTTTTACACAGGAGGATACCAGTGATATTCCAGTAATGATAAATTATGTAGAACAGGACGATAATAAACTGTGCACTATTAGGGTCACAAGTGACATGGTCCTTAGGCAAATAGATAAATTAAAACCTAACAAATCCCCAGGCCCTGATGAACTGTATGCAAGGGTTCTAAAGGAATGTAAAGAGGAGCTTAGCACACCTTTGGCTAATCTTTTCAACATATCACTACAAACTGGCATGGTGCCAGATAAGTGGAAAATGGCAAATGTGATACCTATTTTCAAAACAGGTGACAGGTCCTTAGCTTCGAACTATAGACCAATAAGCCTAACCTCCATAGTGGGAAAATTTATGGAATCAATAATTGCCGAGGCAGTTCGTAGCCACCTTGAAAAGCATAAATTAATCAACGAATCTCAGCATGGTTTTACAAAGGGACGTTCCTGCCTTACGAATTTATTAACTTTTTTCACTAAGGTATTTGAGGAGGTAGATCATGGTAACGATAGCTAAAAACATGAAAGAAAAACTACATGATTGCATGACCTACGTACTGGTCTAGGCCTTCTGACTAACGGACGAAGTGTCAGCAGCTCACCTTCACACATGTATCAGCTATTAATTAACAGCAACAGAGTATATGTTGTATGTGTATGCAACACATGCTCTGAGGTATTTACCTCTTAAATGTATATAGACAAAGTTATGTGTGTATATACACATACACGGAAGTGTACGCGTGCATATACATGGATATACCATATTAATTTCTGTGTATAATTTCCTTCAATTCCTACTTTAGAAAATACAGTGTATAAATGAACTGCAGTGGATTAACCCTAATATACTAATCCTCCAGCCACTTCCCGTATTCTTATATATGTCATGCCTTACCTGGGCAGTAAGGGCAAATATAGAGCACATTCTGAACGGTTGCACATTACTCATACTCTACTGACATAATATTGTAAAACTGACGGCAAGGAGAGACATGGGTAAGTCTCCCAACACCTTGGAAATAAATGGTATCAAATACCGAGACAGTGGAAATATAAACACATATGCAGTATAATGTGATCCTTTATTGACAACGTTTCACCCACACAGTGGGTGAAACACCTGTTACCTTTGCACACCTGGAGTAGATACCTAGAGTCTATTAATGTTGGTAGAATTACCGACAATATGTTAAGCAACGGATTGATAAAGCTCCTGGAGAGTGAAACGTTGTCACAATAAAATGTCACATCAGTTGCACTTGTGCCCTTCTACCTAACATACCTAGAGTCAGTAAGTTAGACACATGTGCAACTCTTGGGTACCTCAATAAAGGTACCCAAGAGTTGCACGTGTCTAATTTATCAACGTGTCTTACCAATAAGTTAAAAAAAAAAGCCACACAGACAGCCAAACAGGTAATGAAAAACACGGTCATCCAAGTAAAGAAAAACTGAGCCACACAGCCAATGAAAAATAAACTGTTACCCAGTGAGTAAAAAAAAAATAAACCGAGTTAAAGAGCCATACAAAAAAAACAAAGTCAAACAGAAGCAATAATTCAAGCAGTTTTCAGTCTCGACGTCTGCACGAGGTAGGCCTTCACGTTACTTAATGTGATACGTGTCTTCCTGGCTCTCTGATCAGTTCAAGTGTTGGTGGCACAGGGCGACAATGACACCCTAACCACTAGGCTAGACAGACTGAACCGACTCTGTTTCGTCTCAGTTATTATTAGTCGGGGTAGCATCAAGCATGTAGACTATAGCGCCTGGGGAATGGGTCATTACGTTTGATCTGATGAAGGGAAAGATAGTCTCAATTCCCTAGATCAAGAGCCTTTCAAGGGGGGGGGGGTCAAGGCATCCTTCCTGACCACAAGAATCGAGGAACACTGCAGCAGGCCTGAGGAACTGATTACCTCATACTCATCTTCCACCGTTTCTCTGCACTGATTGTGTGTATACGTGTCTTACTTAACAACTTGTCGGTATTGTATACCATTATCAAATTCACTTCTCTGCATTGGACTGAAGAAGCTACTGGCTGGCGAAACGTGTCCAGAAAAAAATACCGAAGTGTTGCACGAGTGTCTCATTTATCAACTCGTGATGCAGAACTTCCTGACAATGCTACTGTGGTGATGCCCAGAATCTCCCGCTGCTCAGAATTAACTCTTGAATAATAAAAGATGTAAATAATGCTGAGGAACACTCAGCGCAGACTTCATGACCCTCGTTGCCACCACTACTGTCACCACCACCACCACCACCACTATATACTTCCAACTGTCATTGTCACTGTCGCCATTGCCATTACCACTACTACCACAACCACCCTCCTGAGGATTTGTCTGGGAACAATATAAATCGAGAGATGCATATAATTTCCAATGTACGTACTTCGAGATCTGTATACACATATATGTGTATGCCTATAGCCTGACAGTTTAAAAATCAGGGGACGAGTGGGGTCTGAACCCATGGCAAGAGTGTCCTGACAGTTTAATCCTCATTTCGGGGAAGTATTCTTGTGCTCGGGTGAAACGCAGCCGTAATGAACCACGTTAAGTGGATAGATATTAAACATAAACAAAAAGTATAGGCCACAAAAGAGGAGCACCGCAAAAGACCTATTGGTCAATGTCTAAGCAGGTCCGACATGCAGCCACCAAAATATTACAGGCTGCCCCTCGGTGTAACTCGACCATTATTTTATACGAAACTTACCAGCTACCTATAACGCGAAAGCAATGGTTATTTCCTGTGCAAATTATTTTGGGAGATATTAGCAATAAAACTGGGGGGTGGGGCCTTCATTTTGGCTCGAATGCTGAGTCTGGGCCAATCACCGGTTGGTATCGAGTCAGTCGAGGTGCCTGGCCAATCACAGTAATCGTAGGCACGTCATTTATATTTCTGCCCTTAATTAATGGAGTAAATTAGTTATGTTCCGTTACGATTTGTTAGTTTTCTCGCAATTAAACAACATCAAGAAATCTCAGTGGCAGAACCAACTTAAATTATTCCTAAAATAATATCGCCAAAATACGCTGAGGAACATTTAATTAAATTGTTAAATTCACGAGTAAGTGCTAAATTTGTACTGATAGAACGCCTGTAGAACAGGGCGTTATTAGGTTTGATCCAAAATGAGGGAAGCTGAAACTACTTGATCAGGAGCCATTCATTCACATCAAGGTCTCTCACCTTAATAAACCTCACATACGAAATTGAAACTTATGACGACGTTTCGGTCAGACTTAGACCATTAACTTGTTACGTCTAGTAAGCCTCCCACCTTGATAGGTCCAGTGGCGTTGCTGGGGTTGGTGTCACTCGGGGCGGCATCTTTGGTGTCACCCCCATGAAATCCAAGGGCGGGGGGATGGGGGGAGTCAACTCCAGTTACGTCACTACTACATGCCCAGTGACTAATGTTTCGCAATGAGAACGTTTAAGCGCCATAAACCGAACAGGAGTATACTTCTCAACTTTATTAATGATAAAATAAATAATCATAGTAATATTGAGGAAACAAACTCAAATACCACTTTGAGTTCAGGCAACAGATCCTACATTTATTCATCTTCAACAATGCAAAAAAAAAAATCTTGAAAAATAAAGAAAAAATTGCAATATCAGAGAAACGCTAGTTCCGATTTGAACTTGAGTACAGGTAACATCTCAATGAATCTGATCCTACATTTGACCTTGAGTACAGGTAACATCTCAATGAATCTGATCTTATATTTCCTTGCCTTCAATCCTGCAAAATCATCTATCACATCATCAAAATCAATGATTTTCCCTATACTGTATAGGCCTATTTGTACTTTGCAATCATATAAGAGGCTATATAGAAACAAAGGATTTTTTCTCATGCTGCTGCAGCAGTTTTGGGCATTAGTGTCACCTTTAGAGGCTCGATGGTGTCACCCAGGGACCCCCGCCCCCTTACGACGCCACTAGATAGGTCAATCTCCCCCTATTAGCCAGTCAAAAAACTTACTGTCAACTTACAGTTGACAGTTCCTCCCACTCGTATACAATACTGCTAAACCAATACTTTCCTATATCCTTCCTAAATCTAATTTTATCTAACTGGCATTCATTTCAACGAGTCCTGACCTGGAGAGACTGTCAGCACTAGATGCAGTCGACAAGCTTTAAAATTAACAAACTAGGTGAGAGGGAGGTGGAGTAGAGGGGTCACGTGACAGATACACGGTCAAGGTCAGCCGGAATTGAGGTCACTTTAAGTCAATTGACAGGAGGGCGTCACCCAAGGACCTGCCTACCACCATCGCAGGTAGTGCGCGCAAAGTTGGTGTTATTTTGTCGGGAGAAATAGGAAACTTGGAGGAGATAAATGGTATAAAATACCGACACCTCGGGAAACCTGGTGCTGAGGTGGGGAGTTAGTCATATGACTTCCCGCTCCAGAAGTTTTATACAGGAAGAGCTTATGGGTGGCAATCTGCTAGCAAGACGGGGCTAGGAATATCGTTTTGAAGCAGCATTACCGGTTTTATTTGTAGAATTTTGGGGGCTGGTGTTTGTTTTTGGGTGGGGGAGGAAGCAAGGGACTTAACCATCCTTCCTTACCCTTGGCGCCGACCCTGATCCCCTCAGTTATTTTCATGGGGAGGCATTGAACCCATCAGGTCATACAGCCCCTGGTGAATGAGAGGCAATCAGGTCTGATCCAAGGAAGATGGAATCTCCAATTCTTTGAATCGAGTCCGTCATTGGCATGTAGGACCCTCCCTTGCGGGATTAACTTGCATACCCCGCACAAATAACGGTATCCGTGACCACCAATATCATTGTTAAACATTACTGAGTGAACACCTTCAGGGGAGAACTTTCATGTTGGAGAAGGGCTTTTGATCCAGGAAATTGGAGCTACCCTCCCCTTTGAATTAAACTTGATTTCTGTTCATTCCCAAGGTGATGTATGACCATTACAGGTTTAGCGCTTCCTTGTGAACATTACTGCGTGAACACACAGTATTGCATAAGTAGCTACAACTGACGCACACTATATTTAATCCGGCAAAATTATTCAACTCGGCTGACGTTTCATGAGTTGCAAGCACTGTTGTACTATTTCATTGTGCAAAGTTTCCCCTACACTCGTTACTAGTCTCAATGCTGATCATGACCAATTCGTCAGGGATATTCACTTGACATGTATCTCACCATACCCCCGGCCGGGATTGAACCCGCGGTCATAGAGTCTCAAAACTCCAGCCCGTCGCGTTAGCCACTAGACCAGCTAGCCACAATAAGATTCATCCAACTAGGTATATTTCTACACCATAGGAAAGTTAGCACAGGCACCTCTGTGACCACAAATGCAAGTTTTTACAGACGAATCTCCAGCTAGCGTGGCCGTGACGAACTCTAGCTCAAGTCCCTTCACTGCCGTCAACATGACGTCATGTATCTCTGCTGTAAAGTGAACCATTCAACGGTGCCAGCACTAATGTGGGGTCACAGCTAATGTCCAAGAGGACCCATGATGGGCTAGCCGTTGACCCGATGAAAAATCATGGTAGCAGAGACCCTTGGACTCGGTGCTATGTGTGAGTCACAAAAAAGTTAAATTTTCCTTACTGGCTTCCACATTCACCGGTCATTTTCTTACTGTGGATTAGTAAGTACTGCTGATACCTGAGCATATTCAATCCATTTTCGAGGAAGTTCACAATTTACAAAATGCCAATAATACGCCTCTGGTTATTTTCTATATTAGGTTAAATAAACCATTTCGACTTCCAAATACAAGAAACTATACAGCTGACATACTCATTTTGTTGTTTCCTCATGTGCAGATCAAATAAATATGGTTAGTAAAGCGTGGGAGGCTAGAACGTAATGCTAGATAAAAAGTGACGCAACTCAAAAAGGGTCGTCTAGATAGACAGATAGATAGATTCTAGGTAAGACCCCAAGAAGGGGTGAGTGGGGAAGTGGGGATAGAGGAAGAATAGGTTGGTTAGAGGAAGGGTTATTGTAAGAGGGAACCCCGTGTTAGGACTGTCCTGGCGATTACAACACGTTGGCCAGTGTGAGGAGGGGGGGGGGGAGGCTAGGCTGTGAGTGTAATGCTAGAACAGCCTGACGCAACGAAGCAATCTGGTTAGCTTGACGTAAGTAAGTGATCCACGGTCACAACACTTGTCCCACGTGCCTTCAAAGTATTATGTCTATCTGCGTACATTGACTCTAACTATACAACGAGGAAGCAACACACTGCGACACCAGCTTTGATGGATTTTTGCGAAAATGAAACTACAGTGCTTTCCTTTCAAGATGCATATCTTACAAACTTATTACATTAATACAGACTTGGATGTTATTTGTCATTTCTCTTATTCTATTGTTTTCCAATTAAGACTAGGTCTTAGGGTTATAATACCAGAAAAAAATTGACAAAAAAATACCAACACCCCCTCCCAAATCTGTCTTCAAGAGCAACCTCACCAGTTCTTGATCAGCCTGACTGTGGTGCCTACTATATGCAGCAAGCAGTCTGATTAACTAGTCCATCAACTAGAAGGCTTGCACAATTGGTATAATTATCGATAGTATCAGGTAAATAGATACGAGAAATTAACGAGACATATGGATATATTTCGTTTGCAAGGAGGTTTATCAAGCCAATGTGTATTGGCTTGATAAAACTCCTGGCGAGCAAAACTTACCTGTAAGGCTTGTTTGTAAACGTAGCTGAAAGCTTGTTCGGAAACCGAGTTGTGGGTGCAATGATCGGTAGAATCAAGAAGCAAGGTTAAGAGCGTTTTTTCATAGCACGTTGAACAGGCAAACTCACAAATAACAAAAAAAAAAGGCACAATACCGTGACTGGAACGATACACAAATAACCCGCACATAGAAGAGGAGCTTACGTCGACGTTTCGGTCCGACTTGGACCATTTATAAAATCACACTAGCGAGGAGAGCAGGATGGGTATGTATAGGCAGGAGTTAGTAGTTTCTAGGATCGTCTTTAATGGGAAACTCTGAACTCTTTGGAAATATACATAAACTCCCGACATGACGACTTTCAAAATATATAAAAAGTAACGGAAATGACCTCTGAGCTAATGTAATGACAAATATATGATTTAATTTAATGAAGATAAATGTCATGTAAGAGAAAAGAAGAAAGCTGTCGCAATCTACATGAAGATTTCAGAAAATAATGAAAATTTTAGACAAATGCCATCTAGAATTGCAGTGACACCACTGAGTGACAAGATTGACTCACTTCACCGCCAAATTTCAAAATAGCCTTCAGATATATTAATGTTACATTGCTAGTTTTTTTTTTTTTAACCTCAACGGTCGTCTACCGCCAAGGTAGGATGACCCAAGAAACAATCACCATCATTCACTCGTCACTGACTTACCAGAAGTGTGATGACATCACAATTCAGATGACCCTTCCGACTGCAACGGTCCCACCTCTCCTTCAAAGTGCAAACTGTTCTTTCCATCTACAGGACTCATAAAGGTTATCTTGCTCAAACTCCAACAGCACGTCCATTAAAAAACACTCGTCTCCACTTATTCCTGACAAGCCTACTGTATACTCAAGCCCCCAAAACTCAAAGCCTCCTTTATCTCCCCGTCCCTCCAACTGTTCCTACTTTCCACCCCACTTTCTATCCCTCTCCATTCTCTCTACATGGCCAAACCACAAAAGCCCTTCCTTAGCCCTCTGAAATAAACCCTGGGTGACTTAATTTCTACGCTCCAAATTCTCTGAATGGTATTTACACCACACATTACTTTCATACATGACATCACTGCCCCTAGCCTCCTCCTCCTCGTTACAGCATTTAAAACCCAAGCCTCACACTCATACAAGTGTTGGTACATTATCTTTATTGCTTTCATGAACTTGTTTCCACAGATGCTTCTTCTATGGTTCACGACTTCTTTCATAGACCTATGTGCTGACATGTCCACTCATGTCTAAATACATCCACTTCCTCCATACTCCCTCCAATCTGATATTCAATCTATCATTGCCTAGGCTTTTTTGTTACCCTCATCATCTTGCTTTTTCTATGTTCACTTTTAATTTCCTTCTTTCACATAACATTCCAAATTCATATTAACATGTGTTAAACCAAATGGAATATACAAAAGTACGGTAGAGTTCGCACCTTAAAAGGAATCCCGCTGATATGATAAACAATGTCCCCTGACATCCTACCAACTTACTCACGTAGCATAGAAACAGTAGGATGAAACGAACACAATAAATAAATTTAAGATAAAGTCCAAGAGAAAACAGATGATTTCTCAGCACTAACAAGAGTAAGAACAAGAGGACACCGTTGTGAACTTGCCGTAAAGATAACAAAGATTTTCTTCACAATCAGTGGTAGAATAATGCAATGGGATCCAGAAGTTAATAGCATATCCTACATCCACTGAAAGCTTATCGAAAACTTATCACAATACAACAAACCTGGAGCACGGAAGAAGGGACACCACGAGTATATCTGCTTCCCATACACTGATCATTTATTTTATTAATGCGTATTTACTTATTATTCTTAGGTAGCTTAATGTTACATTCTGTAATTACTAGAATGCCAAGCTGGTGTGCGAGCACTTATAAAATGTTTCTTGGGATTTTCAGCTTTGTCTGGCATGTTACTGGTATACAATGCCAGTGTTAGAAATAACCATAGCCACTTACACAGCGGTTAAACACGAGGCTCCTTCGTGTTTTCCTTTAAATCTTGCAAAACACCAATGGCAGTTAAAGTTAGATGCATCATTTACAACGTTCATAACAATTACAACACTCATAATCTGACCCAACCTATTATCTTAAAGCTTACAAAAATCACCCCACATCCAAGTTTCGTAACCCAGTAAGGTCCGAGTAGTAAATGAAGAATGCAGTTGTAGTAACGTCTCAACAGTTTCAAGATTAGAGTGAGGGGGTGATTTTTATAAAGGTTCAAAATTAAAAACAAAAAAATACGTCCTAAGTTGAGCCTCTCATCTGAAAAGGTTTGACCGTACATTAGTTACTGTGTTACGTTGATAACACACGAACATAAGTTTACCAGAGTTTAGACAATCTTCAGAGGAACTGCAAATATAACACTAATTTAATGCATTATAACTATTAACATGCTAAAGCAAAAAACGCTAAATGTGTGCGACACATTCAGTGCTGAATGCTTGAAGATGTGACCTGTAGCTCAGTGATAGAGTACTATAGAGTACTCGGTTCTCAACCAATGGGACCTGGGTTCAATCCCTTGATAAGTACCTGGGTGTTGACTGTTTTGGGTAGCATCCTAACGAACATATGGAGTGTAGCCCTCCTGGGCTGAGATAAGATAATAGTTCTTAGCATGTAGTATTAATATACTCATGGGAAGCCCTAAACACGTAGGGTTCATACAGCACCTGGGGAATGGGAGGTAATATATGACTTCCTCTTTGTAGGATCACGAGTCCTTCACTAACGTCAAGGACTCCGCCTGAAAAGTTGCAAATTCAACGATCTAACAAAATACACACGTGCCATACGCCATCAACGGTAAGCTGGAGTTGACTGAAAAAACAATATAATGACCTCTGCTGACCTTGTAGCTTTTAATCTTTGACATTGATATACGTTCAACACATGGCAAGAAATCAATTATTCTGCAATAACTAGATCAGGTCAAATTAAAGAACCAAATAAAAAGTGCTAATTCAGCAGTTAACAGATTTACTAAATTTTAAGCGCAAATCACACAGAAATTATGTAGTGTTTGGCACAAATACTGCAACGTTGTTTTGCGGGGTATTATTATTATTATTATTATTATTATTATTATTATTATTATTATTATTATTATTATTATTACTACTACTACTACTACACTGATGAAGCGCTAAACCTGTAGGCGTCATACCGTGGTTGGCGAATGTGAGGTAATCATGCATGGTCCAAGAAGTAGGTAACCCAAATTCCTCGGATCTAGAGCCTTTCAATAGCATCAAGACGCCTCCCTCCCCTCATTAGTGGCATAAGTCTGTATGATAAAAAAATTACACTATTTTAACTTCAAGACTCACGAAATCGTAATGACACGATTGCAAACCCCACCCGTGATATGGTTTTTTCTTAACTTCAAGATTCTACATATTTGAAAATGTTGAAATTAACAATATAACGCACCTACATTGTCGCTTTCTTCCACTGGTATATCTTGTGCAGGAGCTGAGTGGCTGGTTCAGTCCAGGATAAGCTTATCTAGTGTGGGCAGCAACAGCCTAACTGACCAGGCTGTCAACAAGCAATGAGGTCTGGCCTGAGGCCAGGCTGAGAAGGTAGACAACTGCTTGAAACTGAAAACTGTATATACGATGTATATCGCCAGCTAAATTCATACAAATTGTTTTCAAATCATGCTGATTAATTTTTAAAAACCAGTGTTCAACAACGACTAATGTGGCATGAAGTATCTAACGAAAATTTCAATGAATTTTAACTGCAGTAGGGAATTTAACGAACATATAGCAGATTCAATACAATATATATATATATATATATATATATATATATATATATATATATATATATATATATATATATATATATATATATATATATATATATATATATATATATAATATATATATATATATATATATATATATTTATATATATATATATATTTATATTTATATATATTTATATATATATATATTTATATTTATATATATTTATATATATATATATATATATATATATGTATATATATGTATATATATATATATATATATATGTATATGTATATATATTATATATATATATATTTATATATATTATATATATATATATATTATATATATATATATATATATATATATATATATATATATATATATATATATATATGTGTGTGTGTGTGTGTGTGTGTGTGTGTGTGTGTGTGTGTCGTGCCGAATATGTAAAACTGGTCAATTAGCAAGAACTCATTTAAAATTAGGTCCTTTCTAAAATTTTCTCTTATACGTTTAAAGATATATTTTTTTTCATTAATGTTGATGTAAAAATTTATAATTTTGCACCAAAGGAACTTAGAAAGCTTACCTAACCTTATTATAACAAGCGCAATTTATTTTAGCCTAACCCAACTAAATATATTTTAGATTTGATTACGATAATTTAATACTAAACAAACACAGTGAAATATATTTTTTTTTCGTTACGTTCAGAATGATTTTGGCGAAATTATTGCACACAAAAATTTTCACTTGTCCTATATGCCAAGATGAGCGTTGCTATTTAAGCCAAGATCACAAATTCTGCCTACTCGGCACGACATACATACATACATACATACATACATACATACATATATATATATATATATATATATATATATATATATATATATATATTATATATATATATACACACATCTGGTTCCTGGACGACGGTACCCTAGCTGGCACAACAGAATCTCTCCTAGAGGACATCAGTAAAATTAAAGACATGGGAGAAAGCCTGGGCCTTTCTTTAAACCCCACCAAATGTGAAATAGTTTCTACCAATCAACAGATGAATATTAGTGCCGTTTTACCAGGAGCACGAGCCATTGATCCAGCCAATAGCACTCTCCTCGGTGCTCCTCTTGGGTCCAATGCCATCGATCTGATCCTAGGGAAAAAAGTTTCAGACCTTCGGACGATGGAAAGCAGGATGAAAGACATTGACACACACGATGCCTTCTACCTACTCACCAGGTGCCTGTCAATCCCAAAACTTACCTATTTTCTGAGATGCTCCCCAGCCTTCAGCAGTCCAAAACTCAAGGAATATGACTCTCTCCTGAAGGCCATGCCGATGGACAGTGGTTGCAAGCCTCACTTCCGGTCAGGCTTGGAGGGCTAGGAGTACGCAGATTCTCCCAGATTGCTCTACCAGCTTTCCTATCCTCTTCCATAGCATCAAACGAGTTGATAAGACAAATTCTTCCCGACACCCTCAGTGACTCAGCGGGAATAGAAGACCCTAGCTATGCCAGTGCCACCACCGAATGGGAGACTCTTGCTGCTCCAGCACCAAACCCTAGTGCAGCACTGGCTCACAAACAGTCAAGCTGGGATGGCCCGATTGCTGAAAAGGTGCTTGCCAACATGCTCAGGGCTGCAACATCAGATAGGGAGATTGCCCGTCTCCAGGCTGTGAGTGCACCTCACTCCGGGGACTTCCTCCAAACAGTTCCCATATCGGCAATGGGAACGCGACTCGACCCTAAGACCCTCCGTATTGCAGTGGCTCTGCGCCTTGCTGCCCCAATTCACACAGAATATATGTGTATTTGCGGCGAAGTGCAAGCAGACCAATACGGTCTTTATGGTCTTAACTGTTCCAAAACCAAGGGCTGGCATGCAAGACACAATGAGGTCAACGACATCATTAAGAGAACCCTTGCTACAGCTGGATGCCCTGCCGAGAGGGAGCCCCGATCACTAGCAACCAACAATACCCACAACCCAACAAACCGCCCCGACGGGATCACCATCTATCCTTGGAAGAATGGCAAGCTCTTAGCATGGGACTATACCTGTGTGTCCACACTGACTGACACCTATATCCATCACAGTGCGGGGCGACAGGGAGGAGCTGCTGACTATATATATATATATATATATATATATATATATATATATATATATATATATATATATATATATATATATCTATATATATATATATATATATATATATTAACCAATATGCAAAACACGTGTTGAGAGCCTCTACAATAAATCTATACACTAACAACAACAAATATGTAGCACCAAGAGTGTCATATTCCTGCGAGACTGGCTACAACTTTTCAGGATTAATGTCAAGGAAAGAACTATTACCTCGTATTTTATATATAAAACCTTGAGGTGCTCGCTCAGTCGAGCGTAAATTTTCATGTACATAAAAGATTGAGAATCACAAAGTTTTTACGTAACAGTTTACAATTCATATCCAGAATTTGCAAATAAAACTGAAGTACAATAAAAACCTTAGGATTCCTTAACAATATGTAACTACAAAACACTAGAATATTCTATAATGATAAATGGTTTGTGCTGATCCTCACAGTTTCCGCACACACCATATTCTCGTGAGATGACTATGCAAGTGCTCAAGGATTTCTCTGCAATAAAAATGTTAACTACCGTTGCATACTTTATGTTTAGAATATGGATATCCATACCTGCAATTCTTACACGACCAAGAAAATATAAAACAGTTACAAGTTCTGCCTCTCTTAATAATCCTATAATTCCACCAGAGACTTCATACTCAGTTTTGGTACTCTCGAGAGTCCGGTTTTGCATTTGAGCCAGAAAAAGTTTTCATTATGGTTAAATACCGTGTTCTTCAATTACCCATATATATATTATATATATATATATATATATATATATATATATATATATATATATATATATATATATATATATATATATATATATATATATATATGAATTCATTTTTACTATTTTGACAAAAAAAATGTATACAGCAGAACACTAACACAGATTATGAATATCTTCCAGATCCTTAAAGCCGAACATGAACAGAACATGGAACAGGCATTCCTCTTCTGGAATGCTACAAGAGATGTTGCACGAAAAATGTGACAGCACTTGCAGGGGTCGCATCGATGAGCCTGGAACTCGGTTCATTAATGAAGCCAGTCTAATGTTTACCTCAAAGTGTAAGGGTCTCTGATCCTACTGGGAAAAATTGGTTCTGATGGCCCGAACCCCATATTTGAGTTTAGATGCTTCCTTGGGATCAGCAGTACCTCCGTCTTGCCCAACATTAAACCGGATATATTCGTCGCCAGTATATATATGCAAGTATAGTCTCATACCAGGTGTCTGCCATCTTCCAGGTATATAGTGGTGTTCCCACTAAGATGGTTAGTAACATTACCACGATTGGGGAATACTAGGGAGGCTCATGATACAGTTGACTTCATTGTATCTAGCATGCTAGTCCCTGGAACTTGCAGTTTGCACCATGAATACCATACTGGTAAGCTTCCATATTGCTGTAAATATAATGGCCTTCAGTGTGACCAAGGGGAGCAGGGTGAAGCCACTACAATACGAAGGGTTTATGAGTTGAGACGTATGTGCACTGCTGAGAGGAAATCTAGTGATGTGCACTCAATGCTGCGACATGGGCAATCCCCAAGTTGGATGTTGCAGCAACGGGCATAGCTTTAATACTCCTTTTCTACATGGGTCTGTTCCAGCTGGATTGTTTGTAATATTTATGTGAAAAAAAGATCGACAGGGGGTTGCACATTATCTTGGGAATGTCAGGTATCATATTTGACCCAAGGGAAGGGTACTATCAATAACTTGTATAAAAAGTATTTTGCAGCATCAAGGCACTCCTCTTCCTTTCCTTGATGAAAAAGCCCTAACGCGAATCTCAGCGCTCATTTTGTGTCTTGTCAGGTGTTCTTATTTTAAGACACGTGACTGAACCAGGCCTTGGCTGCCTCATCTACTGCCTTGACCTGGCTTTAGCTGCTTCATCTCCATTCGTCTTGACCTGGCTTCGACTCCCTCTTCATCACCCACTTGACTATCACCCACCCTGACTATCACCCACTATCTTGACCTGGCCTTGACTATCACCCACTGTCTTGACCTGGCCTTGACTATCTTCCACTGTCTTAACCTGGCCTTGACTATCTCCCACTGTCTTGACCTGGCCTTTGGCTCTCTCACCATTGTGGTAGTGTACTGATTGTGGTAGTGGTGTGATAGTATCGACATCAGTTGTGTTGTATTGTTGGTGGTGTGGTAGTATCATCAGTGGTGACGGTGGAGGCGAGTGGGGCATGGGACAAGAGCCAGGAAGAGGGTGTATGCTGAAGGCCGCTTGGGTATCTCTGAAGGCTATACTACATGCACCTCCGTTATATTTTTGCTGGATAATAAAGGACATCTTACCCTTCACTGCGTAGTTGGAAAAAACTGGCAAAAACTAGTATGAAATAGACCCAGTTCTATATTCACGGGGAATCACTAAGCTCACTCGGGGTTTGCATCTGGGAAATAGAAGGCAATTAGGTTTGATCCAAGGGAAAAAATACCTACAATTCCTTGGATCAAGAGCCTTTCACCAGCATCTCTGACGGACAAACCTAGTTATAAATATAATTATACTGCATTAAATTAAGATAAAAAATCTAATTTATTTTTATAATGCTGAGAAATAAAGATTAACATCCTTAATTATAAGTGGTGATCAAATTATCAGGCTAGTGGGGAGATCAAGTGAGTTAAATTATTAAACGAAGTTCACATTATACATCTTGATTAATTAGCTGCTTCATAAATAGAATAATGTAATCTGTGTAACAATAGGGTAACCATGTTTGTACTAAGGGAGGTGTACCTACCAACTGGCATTGTACTGTGGGTATCTATTAAAAGGAAACATTTCGCCACAACTGGCTTCTTCAGTCCTAATACAAAGCTAAAAAAAATAAAAATGAAGAGGTGGTCTGAGACAAGACAGGTAGCGAAGATGAGGTGGCAGGTTGCAGCAAGTGGGTATGACATGATGGCCGATCCTATTAATAATGTTTTACTGTATACAGTAAATAATTTAATAATGTTTTACTGTATACAGTATATATTATATACTAATCGTCATCTACATTACCATAAACATACGTAATTCGAATATCTTTCTGACTCGGAGCTCAAGCACAAACATACTGAATCCAGATACTATCTCTGATTCTGCACTCAAGAACGTGAACATGTTGAATCTAGATTATTATAATAAAAAAGAAGCGCTAAACCTGCTAGGGTCATACAGCGCTGCACTGAATCTAGAAAATGTCTCTGACTCGGCACTCAAGAACATACTGAATCCAGATACTGTCTCCGACTCGGCGCTCAAGAATGTGAACATACTGAATATGGAAAATACGTATTGTGTTCAAAATAATGAGCTAGGAATTGTGGAAACATACAAGGCACATATAAGTAATAAAGACAGCAATGTCAAGATTAAGACCGAGACACTAAGCTAGCAGTCACACCTACAGATACAGAACAGATATAATGAAAAACTGCATCCAGTGCAATGTTCCATAATACAGTATTTTCACTCCTATTGTTATAGACATCACTCGAACTTGTCACCTTAATCCTTTCACTGTTGGGACCCACGAAATTAAAAATACCAACACTATCGGGATTAAAAAACAAATCTGAGGGTAATTACACCACACAAGAAATTTGATGGAAAACTTACAGAATTACCCAGGCACAAAGTTAGTGGTCTCAGCACAATTTACGCATTGGCAATTTTACCCGTTTTGAGTCCTATCCGACCAAGTTCTTAGCTATTTCGCTAGTATGCCTTTTGTTCTGTTGACTGAGCACAAGAAACCTCCATTCAACTATCATAACTACCACATAAAATACACAGAAATTGGTAATTTGACCAATTTTACACAAATTTCACTTTAAAAGCAATCCAAAATGAACACCGTATGAATTCCAACAATTAAAGTAACCTATCATCTGTTCATTGATCACATCCCTTTGCCTCTCCATTTTTAATCAATTTTCACAAAAAACAGTTTTACCCATTTGTCAGATAATAAAATATAACCAGGAATGATTGGCCATTGTTCAGGGCATCCCAAAAATTGTAACAGACCTAGTAAAAACTGAAAATAGACCAGGGGAGAGGAGGTCAAGAGGCCTTTAAGACACCTGCTGTCCATGTTCACCCATCAGTATAAAATGGGTACCTGGGTGTTAGTCGACTGGTGTGGGTTGCATCCTGGGACAAAACTTACCTAATTTGCCAGAAATCTACAGTATAACAAGCGGCTTTCTATATAGTAGTATGTCAATGATGTCTGCTAGGCCTGTATACCTTGTACATGTACTTGTAGAAATAAAGATAGTATAATAAAAAAAAATATAAAAAAATATTTCTGCTATTTTGGGCCCCATTTCAAACTACTTCTGGGCTGAAACTGGCCAAAATCACCTCCATTACAGTAGTATGTCTTCCAGTCTATCAACTGATAGCAAGAAATAGGTATCCTAGAAAACACCTTAAAGTTGCAATTTTAAACATAACCAAAGGCTGAAGGTATGCTTTTCCCCATCATGCACTGTGTGGGGCAGGATTTTTTTTTTTATACTGTACACTCACCACAATGACCCATTCTCTCGTGTCTAGACCAAAATTTGCCATACATCTACACGAGTGACATTTGCACCAATAATGCAGATCAATGTGAGAGACTGTGAAAGGGTTAAAAATCCCCTACACAACTGAAAACATTTTGGGCATTAATCCAGATCTTTTAAACCAAAAAACTGGGAGACATCTAAACAAGAGAGAAATGACAATATATCAAAGCTCAAGAGAAGCAATAGAAAACTGCAATAATTCTTGCAAGCTACCAACAATAACAGATATCACAATCCTTGATGAGCTATGACAAGTTTTCATAAACTTCAGTGTTCAGCCATATACATATCCTGTGTGCTCGTATCACACACATGCAAATGCTTTACAAATTTTATGATACTCAGACTGAAAGTCTCACTCTTTACAACAGTGGATTTTGCTTGGCAAAACATTCTTCCTTATTAAGCCAAATTCACAATCTCTACTTAAACTGCAAGATATACAAGGAAAAGGCTTTCTCTGGATTATTAACATCTGTGGGTTAATACCCTAAAGTAAATAAATAAAAAGTCAAGCACTGCAGCATATTTCTGTTGAAGCCGCTTGATGAGACCCACAGGTCAATTTCTACCTGTACCAATTTACTGATCAAGAACAGATGTAAGGATATTTGCCTACATCTTTAATCCCTGTTTTTCAAATTTAAAGTACAGGCAGGCCCCACTTATACAGCATGTTAGGTTCCGGGCTATTGCTGTAAAGCAAAAATTGCTGCAAAGTGAAACATGTCCTTTTTTCACTTTCAAATGTATATAAAAGCCTGATAACATGTTTACACTCTCATATATTAAGTGAGCAATAGAGCTAGGCCTAAAAATGCACATATAGTATACACATTATTTACCTTAAAATATTTTTGTCATAGCCTGGCCCATGGCCAGGCTCAGAGAGTAGCAAGACTCTTGAAACTCATCAAAGGCATCAAAGGTAAGGTAGCTTATAATGAGTGGTGAATATATTTATTGCAGGAAGTTTGAATAAATTTAGAATGGGTATATCTGAAAACCACTGCATTAGTGTAACGCCGTAAAACAGGCCCCGCCTGTATTCACAAAGTTAGCGTACATGTGAATTGCAGCTTTAAAATCCTCTTACCAAGGACAAGTTGTGGCTAAGTGGTTACCCATCTAGTTACCGAACAAATCCAGTTTTGTTAACTTGACTAAACGAGTACCAGCCATTCCCACGTCATTTATTTTTGTTATTCTATACTGTTTTATATTAGTCATTCCACATGGTTAGTTTAACAGGTTTAATAAGTCACAGAGAAGCATGTACTGTACTGGTAAAGTATTTGTGTGTTACTGTCTATTAATTATAACTTAGTTGTAAGGCTGCCTGAAATGCCTTGTACAACAAGAGGCTTTCTCTAAATTAGTTTATTGATGTCAATTACTGTAATTATATACTGCACAGTATGCCACTTTATAAAGTTATTTGTTTTGTTTGTTTGAATGTGTGTAGTTTTCTGATTTGCTTCCCCAATCAAATGAAACCATTTAAAAACAATCACAAAGAGACTTCATTACCTAATTTCAATAGAAACTTGTTTTATAAACATAACATATTTCAAGGCAATGCTGGATTCAAATGGTGTGTTGCCAACAATACTGAAGAAAAAAAGACATGTTGCATGACAAGCTTCCCTTGGAACAACGTTAAATTCCGTGACGAGCTATATCAAGTCATGACTTGAGCATGTTTCCTTACACCTGTTGGCCCTGTTCACCTAACAGCAAGTAGGCTTTTAATTCTGCCATTCCATAAAATATTACCACCTGCACCATTACTTGTAAGGTAGATTTTGTGTGCAATTTCAAGCTTATTTTACCGAGTCCTACTCACTTGTACTAAGTTTAAATAAGATTGTATTAAGTTTAAATAAGATTGTAAAGCAGCTAACCACTATTCCTTGTCTAGTTTTAAGTATAATTACTATGTACTATTATCTTATCTAGTTTTAATTAGTTACTATGTATTAGGATTAGTTTGCCCGAAATGCCTGAGCATGATAGTGGCTATCTTTGTACTTAGCAAATCAAAATCGTAATTACACATTGTAACCTTTACAAAGAAATAAACTTTACTTTACTTTACTTTAACCATTGTCTCCAGGGCCTCCAAGAGAAATTTTGCAGGGTGGAACAAGACTGCTTTGGGGCCCCTGAGGGCAGGCTGAGAATTTGAAGTCCAATAAAGCCATTGGTAAACTTTCATCAATGTTTTATTTCCTGTGCAGCAGAATGACCAGGCCCGGTGGCCTGGTGGCTAAAGCTCCCGCTTCACACACGGAGGGCCCGGGTTCGATTCCCGGCGGGTGGAAACATTTCGACACGTTTCCTTACACCTGTTGTCCTGTTCACCTAGCAGCAAATAGGTACCTGGGTGTTAGTCGACTGGTATGGGAGTATCCTGGGGGACAAGATTAAGGACCCCAATGGAAATAAGTTAGACAGTCCTCGATGACGCACTGACTTTCTTGGGTTATCCTGGGTGGCTAACCCTCCGGGGTTAAAAATCCGAACGAAATCTTATCTTATCTTATCTTATCTTAACATATACTTTGTAGATTTTGAACAGTTTTGTTGACCTATAACTATTACAAGTGCTTAAATGTTTAATAAGGTCTTTCAAAGTAAAATAAATTCTTAAAAGGTTTAATATTTACTTAGACTACTTAATAAAAAGAACTTTTCTGGCTTTTTGTCTGCAAAATTTCTGATAACACTATCAAAATCCATTTTTATGGCAATGCTTGATTCAATGCTTAATCTTGCTAAATCAACAAGTCGGGTTTGAGACGTAGACCAGAATTCAGAATCTTAAGTGAATTTTACAAAAATATTTTTCTAAATAAACTAAAAATAGTTGAAATTACCCCAAAAAAATCTAATTAAATTTTTTTTAAATAAAACGTCTATGGCCATGAGGCTCCTTCAGAGATTCACAGCTGGGTCCCAGACCAGTGTATTGGCCAAACCCCCCCTCTCACAGGCGCTGATTGTCTCAATAAATGCTTGTTCTACAACATATCCTTTCTTCATGATTAATACACTGAGCTTTTCAAGATATCCAAAACCAAATAGAAAAAATTGCCAAAATGCATTCATACTAGGGATACAAAAATGCAGTAGTGTAATATATTTGAAATATATGTTATACAAATATTGAAGTCAGATAGCCCATGGTTTATTGAGGTCTCCATAGCCAAGGGTACTATTGTGTTCCTGTACTGTATGTACTCATCCAAATAGTGGACAGACACAATGGCTCTTAGTATAACTGTGCAGTGTGCATATCAACAATACTTTACAGAAATAATGTTTATCATTTATTATACTATGGTTAAATAAATTCATATATGCCTGTAATTTATATACAAAATGACAACTGACACAGGTGTATGCTACAGTCCTGTCATAAGTGTGTGAATATCAATCCTATTAAACATTTTACAAACTGGCAGTTACTGGTCTCTTCCTACATTCTCACGAGGAAATAAGATGATAGGTAAATCTCGCACACTTCTACTTCCATTCCATCTGCCTTACCTTCATTTTCCTTTATTTCTTAGTAAGTACTTAGTCCTGTAATGTTTATATACAGTTGTTATTTAAGATAATTACAGAAGAATTTCTATCTACGATTCTGCACAATTCACGAAAGAACCCCAAACTTAAAAAAGAAAATGATATACGTACAGTTGTCAATATGAAAATGTGGCTAAGAGATAATGAGTAAAGAGATGTGAAGCACATGCAGATACAGTGGACCCCCGCATAACGATCACCTCCGAATGCGACCAATTATGTAAGTGTATTTATGTAAGTGCGTTTGCACGTGTATGTTTGGGGGTCTGAAATAGACTAATCTACTTCACAATATTCCTTATGGGAACAAATTCGGTCAGTACTGGCACCTGAACATACTTCTGGAGTGAAAAAATATCGTTAACCGGGGGTCCACTGTAATTTAAAGATTGTTATGAAAATAATATGCTAAAATTTAAGGCATTGTATAATAATATTAAAAATGAGGAAAAAATCAGAAAACAGAAGGCAAAACCTTAATACATACATACTTTTTCAAATGAGCAACCAAAAACAAGTACTCTTTACAGTACAAGAATCAGCTGAAAATATTGTGCAATATAAAAATTATGGAAATGTGAAAAATAATGAATACACAAAAGTATTTCAGCAAAATTTACAAACTTAGAAAGTTATGGGAAATAAGTCATTAAAGTAGCACTAATTTTTAAAATAATAATAATAATAATATTATAATCATAAATAAGCACTAAACCCACAAGGGTCATACAGCACTAAATAATAATAATAATAATAAAGTAACAGGAAGGAAGCTGCAAAATTTATTGAGCACTTGAATGAGGACATTCAGTGCTTTTGTCAATAAAGTTGTATATGTACTGTACTGTATATATAAATACAGTACAAATGAAAAATTTTATTTCACAATCATAATAATAATCGCAAGCTTCAACTATCCTTCAAAAATGAAAAACATTTACTAACAAGCACATACGGAAACAATAAATATTATTGCACAATATTAAAATAGCCCACATCAATGAAAATATTCAATCGTTAACAATGAAAGACTCCACTAAAATTTCCCTTAGGTTCCAACAGTTAAATATAAAAACTACAATTTTTAATGCATTATGAGGCCTGAAATGCAAGGTATAATGCTCATACAATCTATCATATTGTGTGTGTTAAGTCCCATCACACTATTTTTTCACACTGCAACACTACACGTAATACGTACGTCTAATGGTATAGTGATGTGAATAATGTGCTTTGCTTGGTCAGTAAAGTACCACTGAATTTAGCTAGTAAATGAATGAATAATATGCAAAAGTATCCCTCTTACATAGGGTGACCTTGATAAGCTACCATATTTCATGGCTTATAAGATGCGGCTTAAAAGACTTGTTTTAGTTTCAATGGCTAGGCATCAGAAGTAACTGGGAGAGCTACAGCCCACCCCACACCCCAAACTTATAGCTCCCGTCACTGACCTTCAATTTATAGGACACAGGGTGGTTTTTGGAGATATTTTATGAAAAAAAAATGTGTCTAATAAGCCACGAAATACGGTAATTAAGAACTTCTCTTTTTCCAACAGAGTTACTATGCCATAAATGGAAATCAAATAGGATATTTCTGCAGTATCATACTCTACAGCAGTAGTTCCCAACCTTTTCAAATACAAGAACTTATTTTCAACCTCAAAAAAAATTTGCAAACTTCCACAGGTTTGGAAGGGATTGACAGTGATATATTAAAAGGGAAAAACAAGTGGTGGCTGGTGCAGCAATACTTGCTTCAAAGCTCTATAGATCTCTCAGAATAGCCAAGTAGCTCCTGAGTGTCTGTGACCCACAGGATGAGAACCATTCCTCTACAGCAGCTATTCCAAAGCCAACCTATTCTTATAAAGGAACAACACATTTTCTCACAAGTTACAGAAATTGCAAAAACTTGTGTACAGCAACTGCTTAAATTGTTTGTTTTCAAACATTTGATAATTCAAGCATTTTACTGTTCTCTCAGCCACCGTTACACTGCTTTTGATGAATTCAGCAATGTTCAACCCATTACAATAAAGCTAATCTCTCTCCTTCGTGCTGGATATTTGTGTATTCTTACAGTCACGGTATTATGCCTTTTTGTTCTTCAAAGACAATCAAATTTTACTTGCATAAAAAAGTTAGTAAACTAAATTTAATAAAACTGGCAAATACACTATATTGTGGTTTGCAAATTAAAAGCTTCACGCCGGGTCGCCATCTGGAGAAGACCCGGGCCGGAAGTACCGGCAAATCATTAATGAATGAATTAAAAACTTTCTGCTATAATTTAAGACAAGAAATAAACATTTATCTGTGTGCATTCTTATGCAATATGCTGTTTTTATTGTTTTCCTATCTTTGGACCTAGACATTAAAGCAATTTTTATTTGCATTCTGATCATTGTATTATATTTCATGAAATGTTAAGTCTGTGTGGACCATTCAGAGCAAATTTAAAGAGTTGATCCTGTATCCAAGGACTCCAATGGAAATAAGTCACTTTGACTTTTTTGGGTTATCCTAGGAAATCTACACATGTACTGCTATGTATGATAATTAGTGTAACTCTATTTGTGTGTACCTATATCTGAATAAACTTACTTATCAGCTAATTGTGAAATCTCTGACAAGTCTGGGTGTTGGTAAATATTCTGGAGAAAGTACAGTCAAACCCTGGAGCCCATATGCTTTTTAATCACCATGATTCAATAATAGATTTTTACTAAAGATCATTTAGTGGACAGCTTTGATATTATATCTTATAATCAACACTCAGAAGGGACTGTCAATGGAATGTAATAAAAACAGTGCCTAATCAATTAATGATAGTAATGTGATGAATGGTTTTGAAAACCGACAAGTTGAAGAATTGAGACACTTATTCAACATGTTGCATAAGTGTCTCAATTCTTCAATGACAGTAATACTGTACTTTGTTTCTGGTGGGTTTTTTCCTCACACTTCTGGTAACGTTATCTGAAATAGTTTCAAGGCAAGACATGGCAGGCAAAGAACATGTGACATGGCTTTGCTACAGTGCAAGGTACACTACTTATTTTACACTTTTACACTAATAGTAAAAAATAGTTTTGCCCACCTAATTATTACATTTATACAATTCACCAAATCCATGAGTCATTCACGTAAAAACATTAAAATTTATTTAGATAAAAAAATAAGTGTTAATGTGTGAAATGCTGCAGGCTCAATTCTTCTTGAAAGACTTGACCCTCTGACCTTAAGAAACAGGAATGGAGTGTCACTACTTGCTCATGCCAGGGTTTACATCTTTATCTAAGAATGGATACACTTATAGAGCCTGCAAACAACAAGGGTTCCAACACCAGTCCCTGTGGTAAACCACTTGCAATGGGTCCCCATTCTGATTTTTCCCTACAATAAGAAGAACAAAAAAGCACAATACCGTGACTGAAACAATACACAAATAACCCATGCATAGAAGAGAAGAGCTTATGATGACGTTTCGGCCCGACTAAGAGTATCTTGTTACCATGAAGACATAATATATGTTGTTTGTTGATTGCAATCTTAAAATATGTCCAGAACATCACAATCTAGATGCAGTACCCATTAAATTTGTGAAAGTTTAAAGCTAAGATGACAACCCAAATTGCTTTATCTTATATGTCACTCTTGCCCTGACATACATTAATGTCAGTGACTGTCATTCGATAGCAACAAAACTATTTTTGACAGCAAGAGTATTTGTGACTACGAGGGAATATTATGTCTTCGAGAATTTTGTGACCACCGGTAAATTGTAGCCACCTGGAGTTTAACCGGTTTTACAGGTAAATTTTGTGGCTGTAAGTTTTATGGTCACAAAACTGTGTTTTGTGTTCATGTGAGTATTTTGTTGTTACATGTGTGTATGTGTGTGTGCATTTTGTAGCCAGGAAGGTGTATATGGTGTTGCTTCCAGATATAACTTCCACACCCCAAGGCAAACCTCCCTCACATACACAACTGTCACACTCTCCAACCCAGTTATTCTGGCCACCACTACACTCTCTAGTCACCATACAGCGTTAAACGAGTGTACTCACGCAGGGTGTCCATGGGTGGGAGGTGAGAGAGATGAGAGATGAGGTATGAGGGACCCGAGGCTAGTAACACGGTCCAGCCACCAGCCGGAACACTATTGACATCTAACAGCTGATTCCCACACCCACCACCATTCACCATTTTTTTTTATAACAGTTGTAATATAACACTACATTCTGTGAATTTAGATGAAGTTAGAAAATACTATGCAGGATATCTGAGTATTTTTTGTCGTTGTGTATTCAGTCTAAAATTAACAATAAACGTTCATACTCGCACCAACTTACTAATATTTTTTTCTTATTTTCAGGTCCTGCAATAACATTAAGTTATATAAATTTAGACAAAGTTAGAAAAATCTTATATAAATTTCTTGGATATTTCTAAAACCCTGTCATAGTATGTTTCAACTACAAAACAATACAAATTGAGCATTTATTCTCTCACCCAGCCTAATAATAATTCCTGTCAGGGGAGAACAAAGTTATATTTTAGGTCTATGGTATAAGGGAAAGGCTTTAACCTCTCATCCCATACACTTCACTGCTGCTTATTTCCACTTCCGAATTATGGGGCTTCTTGATGGAAATCAGAAATAAATAAAGGGGATATAAATAGCTTGTTGAAAATATCTAACCAAGACAGGACTCACAGCAATGGATTCAAGGTGGATAAATAAAGATTTAGAAAGGCTATAAGGAAGTATTAGTTTGGCAATAGAGTAGTAGATGAGTGGAACAAATTCCCAGGTAGTATCATTGAAGTAAGAACTTTGTGTAGCTTTAAGGACCCCAATGGAAATAAGTCACTCTGACTTTTTTGGGTTATCCTAGGTTCTCTACACATATGCTGCTATGTATGATAATTCTATGTAACTGTATTGTGTATACCTGAATAAATTTACTTACTTACTTACTTACTTACTAAATAAAGGTTGGACGGGTATATGATTGGGTATGCTTACTGGTAAATTAGACCTGCCTAGTATGGGCCAGTAATCCTTCATTCGTATGTTCTTACTTTTCCAAACTAGACATAGCCTAGGGTCTCAGTATGTCAAAATTTTGGCTTGGATATCTCCCATGTATTAATAACTCCAGCCCTGCTGGAAGGAAGTTTTTAAACCCCGCGGTATCTCCTCACTGTCCTACACAAGTCTGCCAGCTCAAGCTGGTAGATTTCATTAATTTTTGAAAGCCATCCTGTGATGGAGTATGACAGGAAAGCCATCCTGTGATGGAGTATGACAGGAGAGCCATCCTGTAATGGAGTATGACAGGAAAGCCATCCTGTGACGGAGTATGACAGGAAAGCCATCCTGTGATGGAGTATGACAGGAGAGCCATCCTATGATGGAGTATGACAGGAGAGCCATCCTGTGATGGAGTATGACAGGAGAGCCATCCTGTGATGGAGTATGACAGGAGAGCCATCCTGTGATGGAGTATGACAGGAGAGCCATCCTGTGATGGAGTATGACAGGAGAGCCATCCTGTGATGGAGTATGACAGGAGAACCATCCTGTGATGGAGTATGACAGGAAAAACCATCCTGTGTGATGTGATAGGCAAACAGTTAATTTGCTAAAGCCTTGTACAATGTCATAAAGATCAAGGTAGTCTCGCAGTGCCGGTGCACCGATGCTATATATATATATATATATATATATATATATATATATATATATATATATATATATATATATATATATATATATATATATATATATATATATATATATATATATATATATATATATATATATATATATATATATATATATATATATATATATATACATATATATATATATATATATATATATATATATATATATATATATATATATATATATATATATATATATATATATATATATATATATATATATATATTCAACAAGTCGGTCGTCTCCCACCGAGGCAGGGTGACCCAAAAAAGAAAGAAAATCCCCAAAAAGAAAATACTTTCATCATCATTCAACACTTTCACCACACTCACACATTATCACTGCTTTTGCAGAGGTGCTCAGAATACAACAGTTTAGAAGCATATACGTATAAAGATACACAACATATCCCTCCAAACTGCCAATATCCCAAACCACTCCTTTAAAGTGCAGGCATTGTACTTCCCATTTCCAGGACTCAAGTCCGACTATATGAAAATAACCGGTTTCCCTGAATCACTTCACTAAATATTACCCTGCTCACACTCCAACAGATCGTCAGGTCCCAAGTATCATTCGTCTCCATTCACTCCTATCTAACACGCTCATGCACGCTTGCTGGAAGTCCAAGCCCCTAGCCCACAAAACCTCCTTTACCCCCTCTTTCCAACCCTTTCGAGGACGACCCCTACCCCTCTTTCCTTCCCCTATAGATTTATATGCTTTCCATGTCATTCTACTTTGATCCATTCTCTCTAAATGACCAAACCACCTCAACAACCCCTCTTCTGCCCTCTGACTAATGCTTTTATTAACTCCACACCTTCTCCTAATTTCCACACTCCGAATTTTCTGCATAATATTTACACCACACATTGCCCTTAGACAGGACATCTCCACTGCCTCCAACCGTCTCCTCGCTGCTGCATTTACCACCCAAGCTTCACATCCATATAAGAGTGTTGGTACTACTATACTTTCATACATTCCCTTCTTTGCCTCCATAGATAACGTTTTTTGACTCCACATATACCTCAATGCACCACTCACCTTTTTTCCCTCATCAATTCTATGATTAACCTCATCCTTCATAAATCCATCCGCCGACACGTCAACTCCCAAGTATCTGAAAACATTCACTTCTGCCATACTCCTCCTCCCCAATTTGATATCCAATTTTTCTTTATCTAAATCATTTGATACCCTCATGGCCAGCACCTCACTATCAGATCCCACAACGGTTAAACACGTGACGCGCGGCGACCCAACTTGGATAGGTCCTTTGCACAACTCACCCACAAACTACACGTATTCTACCCAAGAAAATTTAAAAATTATTATTTGTCCAGTGTATTATATTAAATTCTTCCCAAATTCTATTAATTATAAATGGATCTAATTTATATAAACCAAAGGAAATATTCATATTATTGTCAAAACTGCTTTCTATGAAACAAGATTCAATTATATTCCTGTCGACCATGGACTTGGTCGACAGGAATATAATTGAATCTTGTTTCATAAAAAGCAGTTTTGACAATAATATGAATATTTCCTTTGGTTTATATAAATTAGATCCATTTATAATTAATAGAATTTGGGAAGAATTTAATAATACACTGGACAAATAATAATTTTTAAATTTTCTTGGGTAGAATAGTTTGTGGGTGAGTTGTGCAAAGGACCTATCCAAGTTGGGTCGCCGCGCGTCACGTGTTTAACTGTTGTGGGATCTGATAGTGAGGTGCTGGCCAGACCCCTTATATAGCTTCCTTGGATGCTTTACTTTCATAGTTCCTTGATAATGTGAGTAGTCACGAAAGCGCTTGGAATTTCTCTATTCTTTCAGAGTGGTTGTTTTGCATATATATATATATATATATATATATATATATATATATATATATATATATATATATATACATATATATATACCATGCGGAATTACCCAGGTTTCTGAAGCCCTGTTATACTGTATTTTAACTACCAAATGTATAAAAATTATCATTCAGGATGTCAAGATTTTTTTTATCCAAATTAGACACACTATATTGGGTACTTAGATCTGTCTTACCTTGAATGTCATTCTCTTGCGTCAAGTAATAAACTGAGACAACAGGCAGCAAGGACATAATAACTGTCAATTAATAGGCTTCTTTTTCTTCTTGTTTTTCTTAGGTTTTATCGCTGTCTACTGCATGAGGGTCAATGTCTATGAACGACCCACCTGTACACTAAGGGACTTTAATCACTAAAATTAAAAATTTAATCAGTGTACATATTAAATGCTTCTAGATATATAAGAGATATGCTGCTTCATGTACATTATATTCACATATAGATCTACTACCTCTGGATGTAAATGCAGTGATATCTAACAATATGTATACATTATGTACGGCGAGAAATCTAACTCTGGAGATATTAAAGGACCCTAATTCAAATAAATCAATTTGTCTGACTTTTTTGGGTTATACTAGGTTCTCTGCACATATGCTGCTATGTATGATAATCTATGTAACTGTATTTGTGTATACCTGAATAAACTTATTTAAATTTACACAATGCACACTAAGAAATAGCTCTAGGTGTATATTATATGCATAGAAATATATAACTCCAGATGAACATTACGTTCACTAACTGCTTCAACTCAAAATAAAGTTCTTCGAATTCCTTGGTAATAATGGGTGGACCCAGAACTAGCCACATGCTTCCTGTCCCTACCAAGGACAAGTGATAGGTAGTAGCAGGTGCAGGAGCGTAGCACCGTGCACTCGACACCACAATACTGCATCATCACTTCCAGGGGTGTGCCATGATGCTGGTGGCTGCAACTTGAGCCAAGGTATACACTTTCTTTCCTTGGACCAGATCTTTCACACATTGTCTCTTTGTGTGATAAGATTTGTTCGGATTTTTAATCCCGGAGGGTTAACCACCCAAGAAAGTCAGTGTATTATCGAGAACTGCCTGTCTTATTTCCACTGGGGTTCGAACTTGAATTATTTTGTCCCCCAGGATACGACCCACACCAGTCGTCTGACACCCAGATACCTACTTACTGCTAGGTGAACAAGGTCAGCAGGTGTTAGGTAGCACGTCCAGGATTTCCGCCTTTGTTGGGGATCGATCCACAGACACTCAGTGTGTAAGTCAGTTTATTTAGGTACAGAAACACATAAGTATAATTATCATACAGTGTAAATTATCTAAGGTAACCCCTAAAAAGGTCAGTAGGTGAGGTAAGAGTGTTCCTAACCAAGACACGGAACACCGTGAAGCTAGGAAAAAAATCAGTACCTAACCAGTTCGTATGTCGGTTTGCGTGCGGTCAGCAGTAACAGCCTGGTTGATCAGGCCCTGATCCACCGCGAGACCTGATCACAGACCAGGCCGAGGGGGCGTTGACCCCCCAAACCCTCTCCAGGTAGGCTTGTGAGTTGTTTCTCCTTGGAGGCCTAGTAATCATGAAAGTTAGGCCCCCTTTCCCCCACAAATAATTAGCATAGCAGTGTTTGTACTGTGTCCAGTGTTTGAAGGTTGATTTTTTCTTAGCTGTGCTGCCTGAACGATTAGTTTATTCTGCACCCATAGCTCATCATGTTAGCCATAGTGCATAAAAACAGAATTACAGAGGTCACAATGGACTTTGTTAGACCTCACTGACCATTGTTACATCACTAGAAGGAAATATTAGTCATCTCGCATTTTAGTTACTTCATATAGTTGTTATACATAGTATAGTAAGGAATACAATTTAAAAAAGACTTACTCTGAATAGACTGATGCAGTTTAATGTAGACAAAGGCAAAGTTTAAGTGTTGGAAAGGAAAATAACCATGCCACATATAAACTAAATAATTTAGATCCTAATAATACTGATTACGAAAAAAAATTAGGTGGTCTGGTTAAGAGTAATCTAAAACCAAGACAAGTGCGGAAGTGTTCGCTGTAAAGCTAATATGATTCTTGGCTTTATATCAAGAAATATAAATAACAGGAGTCCTCAGGTTATTCTTCTTCTCTATATATCTTTTCATTGGGCCTCATTTACATTATGCTGCACATTTCTGGTCACCGTATTATAGAATGGATTTAAATGCACTGAAAAACGTACAATGGAAAATGACCCCAATGGCTATAAGTCACTGACTTTTTTTGGTTATCTTAGGTAATTTACACTATGTATCATAATTGTACTTATATGTACCTGTGCCTGCATAAGCTTACCTGCTCTACTGCATTTCATAAAGCAGGAAGCTTACGTGGTCATTCAGTACATGGAGTGGTGGAGGCTGATCCTCCCTCTGGTAATCTCAGCCAGATCTGTCCATCTTGCTGCCCACCAGTTACTAAAAACAACAGACATAGCCCCACTCCACAAAGGGGGCAGTAAAGCAACAGCAAAGAACTACAGACCAATAGCACTAACATCCCATATCATAAAAATCTTTGAAAGGGTCCTAAGAAGCAAGATCACCACCCATCTAGAAACCCATCAGTTACACAACCCAGGGCAACATGGGTTTAGAACAGGTCGCTCCTGTCTGTCTCAACTATTGGATCACTACGACAAGGTCCTAAATGCACTAGAAGACAAAAAGAATGCAGATGTAATATATACAGACTTTGCAAAAGCCTTCGACAAGTGTGACCATGGCGTAATAGCGCACAAAATGCGTGCTAAAGGAATAACAGGAAAAGTCGGTCGATGGATCTATAATTTCCTCACTAACAGAACACAGAGAGTAGTCGTCAACAGAGTAAAGTCCGAGACAGCTACGGTGAAAAGCTCTGTTCCACAAGGCACAGTACTCGCTCCCATCTTGTTCCTCATCCTCATATCCGACATAGACAAGGATGTCAGCCACAGCTCCGTGTCTTCCTTTGCAGATGACACCCGAATCTGCATGACAGTGTCTTCCATTGCAGACACTGCAAGGCTCCAGGCGGACATCAACCAAATCTTTCAGTGGGCTGCAGAAAACAATATGAAGTTCAACGATGAGAAATTTCAATTACTCAGATATGGTAAACATGAGGAAATTAAATCTTCATCAGAGTACAAAACAAATTCTGGCCACAAAATAGAGCGAAACACCAACGTCAAAGACCTGGGAGTGATTATGTCGGAGGATCTCACCTTCAAGGACCATAACATTGTATCAATCGCATCTGCTAGAAAAATGACAGGATGGATAATGAGAACCTTCAAAACTTGGGAGGCCAAGCCCATGATGACACTCTTCAGGTCACTTGTTCTATCTAGGCTGGCATATTGCTGCACACTAACAGCACCTTTCAAGGCAGGTGAAATTGCCGACCTAGAAAATGTACAGAGAACTTTCACGGCGCGCATAACGGAGATAAAACACCTCAATTACTGGGAGCACTTGAGGTTCCTAAACCTGTATTCCCTGGAACGCAGGAGGGAGAGATACATGATTATATACACCTGGAAAATCCTAGAGGGACTAGTACCGAACTTGCACACGAAAATCACTCACTACGAAAGCAAAAGACTTGGCAGACGATGCACCATCCCCCCAATGAAAAGCAGGGGTGTCACTAGCACGTTAAGAGACCATACAATAAGTGTCAGGGGCCCGAGACTGTTCAACTGCCTCCCAGCACACATAAGGGGGATTACCAACAGACCCCTGGCAGTCTTCAAGCTGGCACTGGACAAGCACCTAAAGTCAGTTCCTGATCAGCCGGGCTGTGGCTCGTACGTTGGTTTGCGTGCAGCCAGCAGCAACAGCCTGGTTGATCAGGCTCTGATCCACCAGGAGGCCTGGTCACAGACCGGGCCGCGGGGGCGTTGACCCCCGGAACTCTCTCCAGGTAAACTCCAGGTATTATTATATACCCCGGTCATTACCCATGGTGTGGAGTAAAGGTTACAGGGACATATAATTTGTCCAGGGACAGAGGGACCTAACGTTCTGTTAGCTAAGCAGTTTGTAGTAGTATTAGTAATTAGTTGTAAATAAATATGGTTATGGGGGGGGTTATAGGACATCAATAACAAAAAAAGACACAATACCTTGACCGGAACGATACGTTATTATTAGGCATCAGTTTCTAACAAAACAAATCCCTTCTACTGGAATTGTAGAATATTGTATATGTGTTTTGTAATAATAACAATAGTGTAGAACATTATTTTATTTTTTGTAAAGTAGTAAACCCTTGTGGGCCATTCAGGAAGCCATTATATCACTAAAAATAAATAAAAAATTAACTGCAGGATGACAAGAGTTTATTTTGTTCTAGGTATCCTTGAGTATCAGGATAGGTTAAAGGAGTCAAGGCAAAAAACAATTCAGATAAGACATGGTAGGGCAGTTTTTATAACAGGTACAGAAGGGCTATTAATAAAATTAAAACAAAACTCAGATTCCGACCTTTTTTCAGACAATTGTTATATAAATAACAGAACACATATTCATATCCAAGGTTCAGGGACTAGGCATTAAAGTTTTCTTATTTTTTTTCTTTAGATAAAAACCTTTACCTCAGTATTACACACCATGAGATGTGTATATTTCAGTGTACATTTGCTGAGAGTTTAATCCCTATTCTATTCATAAAAATATTTTTGACTGCTGTTGAATAGATGACATACAACCTTAAAGACTTGCTGTAAGCCTCATTAACCAACCAAATTAACATGGGGCCAGATTATGCAGTATACGCCGAGAAGTGTATATCTTAGGGTATATACATTGAGAGATCATCTAAATCACTATTTTAGAGATTGACGTATTCCTAATTGGTGGTGAACAGGTGATATACAGTATAATATATATCTTTATTTTTACAAGTACATGTACAAGGTATATAGGCCTTGCTGACATCAGTGACATACTACTTAATGATCCTAGTTCAGTCAAAAGGCTTTAAACTCAATAAACTAACTAACGATGGTTACACAATTCAGACACATGACCATTACTGTGAAGTAGATACAATAGTCAATGGTGTTTAATTGTTTAAGTTACCATGGTTAAGAGTTGTTAAAAATAGGTAAAGTTAGGTTATATGGCTGCTGTATAATCCCTACATAGCGCTCCCCATGACAATAATACTACTACTAATAGGTTATACTGCAAAAAAATCATTAATATGATAATATAGGTGAAATATTTAATGCAAACATTATCAAAAATATATAAATGTGTATAATATAATCATTGTAAAAATATAGCTTTTAATGCGTTAAAAACATTTCAAAAATGCAAATTCAACTTCAAAGTATGTATGTATATATGTATGAATAAAAGTGTGTGTATATGTATGTGGTAAATACAATATTTAGTCGAGGGGTTGGTGTAAATTGATGTCTTAAAATATAAAGTAATTGGTGGTTTGATATTCTTTGGGCATGCTTGGAGAGAGGTTTCGGGGGTCAACGCCCCTGCGGCTCGGTCTGAGACCAGGCCTCATGGTGTAAGTAAGTAAGTAAGTAAGTAAGTTTATTCAGGTATACACAAATACAGTTACATAGAATTATCATACATAGCAGCATATGTGTAGAGAACCTAGGATAACCCAAAAAAGTCAGACAGAGTGACTTATTTCCATTGGGATCCTTTTACCTTATTATTATAATATAAAGGTTATAATATTTTCTTATTATTCTATAATGAAGATAACATCTTATTATCATACTAAAAAGACTACTACACGAGGGTCATTAAGACTATCTACAATACGAGGGTCATTACTAGGAATAAGGTAAAATTTACACGTATGTTAGATAAAAAATAGAAAATCATTCCCTTCCCTTTCTGTAGCTACATTCATCGGACACCTTTTGGCACTCTTCTTGAACTGGTTCATGCTATGACTGGCTTTGACATGTGCGGGTAGTCTGTTCCATTTCTTTATTGCTGTACAATAAAAGGTGTTTGAAGGCTGGCCACTGACTGTGGCTACTACAAAGTTGTGCTCTCTCCCCCTAGTACTATGATTGCTTTGGTTCCCAACCTTGACAAAATTGACAGCAAGATATTCTGGACACTGTTTGTGAGCAATTTTATAAACATGATTTAGCTTCAGTTGTTTTACTCTGTCTTCAACATTCAGCATATCCAACTGCTGTAATTCATCCTGGCCTACATGTTCTCTTGGTCCCAGCCCCAGGATGAATCTTACGATTTTGTTCTGGGTGATTTGCAGTCTATCTTTCAGTTTTTTTGTCAAGGCAGAGTACCATGAAGAGCAAGCGTAATCCATATGGCATTGTATAAGGGCTAGACATAGGGTCCTGCGAGCCTCAGTAGGTAGACACTGTGCTTGTCTATACAGGAACTTCAGTCTGGCATTCGCTTTCTTTACTACACTGTTCCCTATCAATTCTCCTGACATGCATGGGTCAAAGGGAATTCCCAAATATTTTACTGATGAAACCAAAGTGATGGACTCCCCATTACATTAAGATAAGATAAGATTTCGTTCGGATTTTTAACCCCGGAGGGTTAGCCACCCAGGATAACCCAAGAAAGTCAGTGCGTCATCGAGGACTGTCTAACTTATTTCCATTGGGGTCCTTAATCTTGTCCCCCAGGATGCGACCCACACCAGTCGACTAACACCCAGGTACCTATTTGCTGCTAGGTGAACAGGACAACAGGTGTAAGGAAACGTGTCGAAATGTTTCCACCCGCCGGGAATCGAACCCGGGCCCTCCGTGTGTGAAGCGGGAGCTTTAGCCACCAGGCCACCGGGTCACCAAAAATAATAACAAGAAATGAACGTGAGTCCATTTCCCCCAGGAGGACTCAATGTCCACCCAGTTCCTCGCTTGTGGTACGGGCGAGGCGGCCGTGTCCCAGAGTCCAACCCGGGGGAATTGAACCCAGGACCACCTCAGTGGTAGAGGGCGCGGTGAACCACAACACCACCGAGATCACATTAAAGTTATTTACCCTTCTCAGTTTATGTTTCGTGCCAAAGAGAATGGCTTCAGTTTTCCCTAGGTGTAATGATAGTTTGTTGTCTACTAACCATTTGCTGGTGAATGCTGGTGGATCAGGGTCTGATCAACCAGGCTGTTACTGCTGGCCGCACGCAAACTGACGTACGAACCACAGCCCGGTTGATCAGGTACTGACTTCAGGTTTTGTTTTTTGGGATGGAAAGAGGAAAACCAACCTAACTCAAACTAAAAATAGCCGAAATGCTCTGCATGCAAAAGGGCTTTTGGCATGTACAGCCAACTGTTATATTCCTTTGTACAATTTGTATCATGTCAAAATAATTTTTTTATTCTTAATGTTGTTCTTATTAACCTAACCTAAGTTACCATTAACCATTACCCGCCAGCGCCAGCATCTTTGTTTACATTACGACTTTGTTTACATTGGATGCGGCTTTGTTTACATCGGTTAGTTAGTTTAATATATTTATTATGCACCCCATACCCATCCTGTGGGCGGTAGTCAAAAGATTACAGAGGTACATAATTGGTCCAGGGACTGGACTCCAAAGTTTTGATAGCTGAGCAAGTTACAGAGGTAATGAACTCACAATTTACAAAGGTAATGAACTCACAATTTACAAAGGTAATGAACTCACAATTTACAAAGGTAATGAACTCCAGGTAAGTCTGGTCACAATCATGACAAGTTACAAAGGTATTTACAGATTACAGAGGTACGTAATGGGTCCAGGGACTGGGCCCCCAAAGTTTTGATAGCTGAACTAGGTACAAAGGTAATGAGCTCACAAGTTACAAAGGTAATGAATTCTGTAGAATGGTTACTTACGTTTATACTTTGGCTACAATCATGAACAAATTATAGAGTAATGAGCAATTCACACTTCCACACCCGGTCACAACTGTAATGAGTTATTGGTGCAAATATTGATTGTTGAGTCACACACACCACACACACACACACACACACACACACACACACACACACACACACACACACACACACACACACACACACACACACACACACACACACACACACTTTAGTTTAATATCTTTATGCACCCCATACCCATCCTGTGGGCGGTAGTCAAAAGATTACAAAGGTACATAATGGGTCCAGTGACTGGACCCCAAAGTTATGATAGCTGAACTAGTTACAAAGGTAATGAACTCCAGGTAGATCTGGTCACTAATCATGGCAAGTTACAGAGGTAATGAATCAGCTTCACTCCTATACATGGTTACAGTCATGAACAAATTACAAAGTAATGAACCACTGATACGTCCACACATCGGGACGTGGTATTTGTTTACATTGGATGCGGCTTTGTTTACATTGGGACGTGGTATTTGTTTACATTGGATGCGGCTTTGTTTACATTTGGACGTGGTATTTTACATTGGATGCGGCTTTGTTTACATCTGGTCGTGACTTTTGTTTACATTGGAGGCGGCATTTTTTTTTTAAATGTAGGCGGCTTTTGTTTACATTGCAGGCGGCCTGTTTTACATTGTAGACTGCTATAGTTATATAGGAGGCGGCTTTGTTTATATTAAAGGCGGTTTTGTTTACATTGCAGGCGGCTTTGCTTACACTGACTTTTTTAATACCCAACTGTTTTTAATACCCAAACTTTTTTTTATTACCCAAACTGTTTTTATTATCCAAACTTTAACTTTTCAGGATTACACAAAGTAGGATGTATTATGAGATAATATTTATATTACTCAACAGATGCAATAATTGATAGTAATATTTATATTTCTCAGCTGATGCAATAATTGATAGTAATATTTATAAAGAACCCCCCCCAATGGAAATAAGTTACTTTGACTTTTTTTGGTTATCCCAGGTTCTCTACACATATGTTGTTATGTATGATAATCTATGTAACACTATTTATGTATACCTGAATAAACTTACTCAGGTGATGCAATGATTGATAGGAAGTGTGGTAAGCCTGGCAGCAGCAGACACGTCAACAAGGACGGCCGCAGGTATCTTTCCTAACCTTATTTATGACTTATTTTTGCATTTAATGTAGCTTATTTTGAAATTCGATAATGGGGAGTTATCCATAGCGATTTTGTGGTGTTTTTTATGTAGTTTAAAGCGAAAATAAGGGAGGAGATGAGCCATGTGGAGGTTGTGTGGGATGGTCTGGGGGCGGACGATCATGTCATTGACAGCATGGAAAGTTTAAGGGATGGTCCATCATGTATCAAGAAAGAATATTTTGTTACGGCCTTTGCCAGGGTATTTCTAATTTAATTTTATGGTATTTCACGAGATAAGAGTGCTAAATATGGGTGGGTAATGTTTAGTGAGCGGAGAGGTTCACCTCCCGCTCCCCGGTGTTGCATGTCTAACATAAGTAAGTTTATATAAGTACAATTTAACACAATTTTTGGATGATTGCAATTGTCTTATTTAGTAACATAAGTATAAATTACCAAGGATGACCTTCCCAACAAGTCAGAGTGACTGTATTTCCATATAACCATATATTTAATATGTAACCATATATACAGGTAACCATATATGCATTTTATGAATTTAACCTTTTAATCTTCTACCCTAGGATGTGACTCACACCTATTTGCTGCTAGGTGAACAGGGGCATCAGGTTTAAGGAAACATGCCCAACGTTTTTACTCATGCCGAGGATCAAACCTAGTGTATGAGCTGAGGATACTACCACTCAAGCTATGACGATATCCCTACAATTCCAAACCATTGAAATCTTGATATGATTCATACTAATCTTATTGATATAGTTCCTAGATAAAAAAAAGAAATGCACTAGATAAAAAAAAAAAAAGAAATGCAACATTTAACCCAAATACTAGTGGGCTGTATCAAGTCATGAGCAGATGTTATTTGTGACTAATAAAACCTACAGATTCTCCTCCACCACGATGCTGTGAACACTAACTCCAAGGCCGAGGGACTGATTACCTCATCTTTTGTATATAGTTCTACTGTCTTCCTATAAAGATATCCAGATGTTGCACATGTGTCTTAACTTTCAAAATGGGCAAAATGTCAGTAAAAAGACTGCATTATGCTGCATTACTTTTTCTATAACGTCTGTATTTTATATTTCTCTTTATATGGGTCTTAAATAATTTATTATATACATTATATATATATATATATATATATATATATATATATATATATATATATATATATATATATATGTCTCATAAACACGCTAAGATAACAGGGATATCTTGCTACTCCTACTTACACTTTGGTCACACTTCACAGACACGCACATGCATATATATATATACATACATCTAGGTTTTTCTCCTTTTTCTAAATAGCTCTTGTTCTTTTTTATTTCTTCTATTGTCCATGGGGAAGTGGAAAAGAATCTTTCCTCCGTAAGCCATGCGTGTCGTATGAGGCGACTAAAATGCCGGGAGCAATGGGCTAGTAACCCCTTCTCCTGTATACAATTACTAAAAAAGAGAAGAAGAAAAACTTTATAAAACTGGGTTGCTTAAATGTGCGTGGATGTAGTGCGGATGACAAGAAACAGATGATTGCTGATGTTATGAATGAAAAGAAGTTGGATGTCCTGGCCCTAAGCGAAACAAAGCTGAAGGGGGTAGGAGAGTTTCAGTGGGGGGAAATAAATGGGATTAAATCTGGAGTATCTGAGAGAGTTAGAGCAAAGGAAGGGGTAGCAGTAATGTTAAATGATCAGTTATGGAAGGAGAAAAGAGAATATGAATGTGTAAATTCAAGAATTATGTGGATTAAAGTAAAGGTTGGATGCGAGAAGTGGGTCATAATAAGCGTGTATGCACCTGGAGAAGAGAGGAATGCAGAGGAGAGAGAGAGATTTTGGGAGATGTTAAGTGAATGTATAGGAGCCTTTGAACCAAGTGAGAGAGTAATTGTGGTAGGGGACTTGAATGCTAAAGTAGGAGAAACTTTTAGAGAGGGTGTGGTAGGTAAGTTTGGGGTGCCAGGTGTAAATGATAATGGGAGCCCTTTGATTGAACTTTGTATAGAAAGGGGTTTAGTTATAGGTAATACATATTTTAAGAAAAAGAGGATAAATAAGTATACACGATATGATGTAGGGCGAAATGACAGTAGTTTGTTGGATTATGTATTGGTAGATAAAAGACTGTTGAGTAGACTTCAGGATGTACATGTTTATAGAGGGGCCACAGATATATCAGATCACTTTCTAGTTGTAGCTACACTGAGAGTAAAAGGTAGATGGGATACAAGGAGAATAGAAGCATCAGGGAAGAGAGAGGTGAAGGTTTATAAACTAAAAGAGGAGGCAGTTAGGGTAAGATATAAACAGCTATTGGAGGATAGATGGGCTAATGAGAGCATAGGCAATGGGGTCGTAGAGGTATGGGGTAGGTTTAAAAATGTAGTGTTAGAGTGTTCAGCAGAAGTTTGTGGTTACAGGAAAGTGGGTGCAGGAGGGAAGAGGAGCGATTGGTGGAATGATGATGTAAAGAGAGTAGTAAGGGAGAAAAAGTTAGCATATGAGAAGTTTTTACAAAGTAGAAGTGATGCAAGGAGGGAAGAGTATATGGAGAAAAAGAGAGAGGTTAAGAGAGTGGTGAAGCAATGTAAAAAGAGAGCAAATGAGAGAGTGGGTGAGATGTTATCAACAAATTTTGTTGAAAATAAGAAAAAGTTTTGGAGTGAGATTAACAAGTTAAGAAAGCCTAGAGAACAAATTGATTTGTCAGTTAAAAATAGGAGAGGAGAGTTATTAAATGGAGAGTTAGAGGTATTGGGAAGATGGAAGGAATATTTTGAGGAATTGTTAAATGTTGATGAAGATAGGGAAGCTGTGATTTCGTGTATAGGGCAAGGAGGAATAACATCTTGTAGGAGTGAGGAAGAGCCAGTTGTGAGTGTGGGGGAAGTTCGTGAGGCAGTAGGTAAAATGAAAGGGGGTAAGGCAGCCGGGATTGATGGGATAAAGATAGAAATGTTAAAAGCAGGTGGGGATATAGTTTTGGAGTGGTTGGTGCAATTATTTAATAAATGTATGGAAGAGGGTAAGGTACCTAGGGATTGGCAGAGAGCATGCATAGTTCCTTTGTATAAAGGCAAAGGGGATAAAAGAGAGTGCAAAAATTATAGGGGGATAAGTCTGTTGAGTGTACCTGGTAAAGTGTATGGTAGAGTTATAATTGAAAGAATTAAGAGTAAGACGGAGAATAGGATAGCAGATGAACAAGGAGGCTTTAGGAAAGGTAGGGGGTGTGTGGACCAGGTGTTTACAGTGAAACATATAAGTGAACAGTATTTAGATAAGGCTAAAGAGGTCTTTGTGGCATTTATGGATTTGGAAAAGGCGTATGACAGGGTGGATAGGGGAGCAATGTGGCAGATGTTGCAAGTGTATGGTGTAGGAGGTAGGTTACTGAAAGCAGTGAAGAGTTTTTACGAGGATAGTGAGGCTCAAGTTAGAGTATGTAGGAAAGAGGGAAATTTTTTCCCAGTAAAAGTAGGCCTTAGACAAGGATGTGTGATGTCACCGTGGTTGTTTAATATATTTATAGATGGGGTTGTAAGAGAAGTAAATGCGAGGGTCTTGGCAAGAGGCGTGGAGTTAAAAGATAAAGAATCACACACAAAGTGGGAGTTGTCACAGCTGCTCTTTGCTGATGACACTGTGCTCTTGGGAGATTCTGAAGAGAAGTTGCAGAGATTGGTGGATGAATTTGGTAGGGTGTGCAAAAGAAGAAAATTAAAGGTGAATACAGGAAAGAGTAAGGTTATGAGGATAACAAAAAGATTAGGTGATGAAAGATTGAATATCAGATTGGAGGGAGAGAGTATGGAGGAGGTGAACGTATTCAGATATTTGGGAGTGGACGTGTCAGCGGATGGGTCTATGAAAGATGAGGTGAATCATAGAATTGATGAGGGAAAAAGAGTGAGTGGTGCACTTAGGAGTCTGTGGAGACAAAGAACTTTGTCCTTGGAGGCAAAGAGGGGAATGTATGAGAGTATAGTTTTACCAACGCTCTTATATGGGTGTGAAGCGTGGGTGATGAATGTTGCAGCGAGGAGAAGGCTGGAGGCAGTGGAGATGTCATGTCTGAGGGCAATGTGTGGTGTGAATATAATGCAGAGAATTAGTAGTTTGGAAGTTAGGAGGAGGTGCGGGATTACCAAAACTGTTGTCCAGAGGGCTGAGGAAGGGTTGTTGAGGTGGTTCGGACATGTAGAGAGAATGGAGCGAAACAGAATGACTTCAAGAGTGTATCAGTCTGTAGTGGAAGGAAGGCGGGGTAGGGGTCGGCCTAGGAAGGGTTGGAGGGAGGGGGTAAAGGAGGTTTTGTGTGCGAGGGGCTTGGACTTCCAGCAGGCATGCGTGAGCGTGTTTGATAGGAGTGAATGGAGACAAATGGTTTTTAATACTTGACGTGCTGTTGGAGTGTGAGCATAGTAACATTTATGAAGGGATTCAGGGAAACCGGCAGGCCGGACTTGAGTTCTGGAGATGGGAAGTACAGTGCCTGCACTCTGAAGGAGGGGTGTTAATGTTGCAGTTTAAAAACTGTAGTGTAAAGCACCCTTCTGGCAAGACAGTGATGGAGTGAATGATGGTGAAAGTTTTTCTTTTTCGGGCCACCCTGCCTTGGTGGGAATCGGCCGGTGTGATAATAAAAAAAAATAAAATATATACAGTGGACCCCCGCTTAACGATCACCTCCTAATGTGACCAATTATGTAAGTGTATTTATATAAGTGCATTTGTACGTGTATGTTTGGGGGTCTGAAATGGACTAATCTACTTCACAATTTTCCTTACGGAACAAATTCGGTCAGTACTGGCACCTGAACATACTTCTGGAATGAAAAAATATCGTTAATCGGGGGTCCACTGTATATATATAATATATATATATATAATTCTTTTCTCTGAGGATGAGGGTCCCCATGACAGTTCTAGAGGTGGTACCTCCCTATATTTTATATATATATATATATATATATATATATATATATATATATATATATATATATATATATATATATATATATATAAAATATAAAATATAGGGAGGTACCACCTCTAGAACTGTCATGGGGGCCCTCATCCTCAGAGAAAAGAGTTATATATATATATATATATATATATATATATATATATATATATATATATATATATATATATATATATATATATAATTTTTTTTTTTTTTTTTTTTTTTTTTTTCAACAAGTCGGCCGTCTCCCACCGAGGCAGGGTGACCCAAAAAGAAAGAAAATCCCCAAAAAGAAAATACTTCATCATCATTCAACACTTTCACGTCACTCACACATTTTTTTTTTTTTTCAACAAGTCGGCCGTCTCCCACCGAGGCAGGGTGACCCAAAAAAAAGAAAGAAAATCCCCAAAAAGAAAATACTTTCATCATCATTCAACACTGTCACTAGCAAAAGCAGGGGTGTCACTAGCAAAAGCAGGGGTGTCACTAGCACGTTAAGAGACCATACAATAAGTGTCAGGGGCCCGAGACTGTTCAACTGCCTCCCAGCACACATAAGGGGGATTACCAACAGACCCCTGGCAGTCTTCAAGCTGGCACTGGACAAGCACCTAAAGTCAGTTCCTGATCAGCCGGGCTGTGGCTCGTACGTTGGTTTGCGTGCAGCCAGCAGCAACAGCCTGGTTGATCAGGCGCTGATCCACCAGGAGGCCTGGTCACAGACCGGGCCGCGGGGGCGTTGACCCCCGAAACTCTCTCCAGGTCCAGGTAAACACTC
Organism: Cherax quadricarinatus; assembly: GCF_038502225.1. NCBI lineage: Eukaryota > Metazoa > Arthropoda > Malacostraca > Decapoda > Parastacidae > Cherax > Cherax quadricarinatus. The sequence continues at coordinate 4,107,488 of NC_091359.1, read as the reverse complement.
ACACATTATCACTGCTTTTGCAGAGGTGCTCAGAATACAACAGTTTAGAAGCATATATGTATAGAGATACACAACATATCCCTCCAAACTGCCAATATCCCAAACCCCTCCTTTAAAGTGCAGGCATTGTACTTCCCATTTCCAGGACTCAAGTCCGACTATATGAAAATAACCGGTTTCCCTGAATCCCTTCACTAAATATTACCCTGCTCACACTCCAACAGATCGTCAGGTCCCAAGTATCATTCGTCTCCATTCACTCCTATCTAACACGCTCACGCACGCTTGCTGGAAGTCAAAGCCCCTCACCCACAAAACCTCCTTTACCCCCTCTTTCCAACCCTTTCGAGGACGACCCCTACCCCTCTTTCCTTCCCCTATAGATTTATATGCTTTCCATGTCATTCTACTTTGATCCATTCTCTCTAAATGACCAAACCACCTCAACAACCCCTCTTCTGCCCTCTGACTAATGCTTTTATTAACTCCACACCTTCTCCTAATTTCCACACTCCGAATTTTCTGCATAATATTTACACCACACATTGCCCTTAGACAGGACATCTCCACTGCCTCCAACCGTCTCCTCGCTGCTGCATTTACCACCCAAGCTTCACATCCATATAAGAGTGTTGGTACTACTATACTTTCATACATTCCCTTCTTTGCCTCCATAGATAACGTTTTTTGACTCCACATATACCTCAACGCACCACTCACCTTTTTTCCCTCATCAGTTCTATGATTAACCTCATCCTTCATAAATCCATCCGCCGACACGTCAACTCCCAAGTATCTGAAAACATTCACTTCTTCCATACTCCTCCTCCCCAATTTGATATCCAATTTTTCTTTATCTAAATCATTTGATACCCTCATCACCTTACTCTTTTCTATGTTCACTTTCAACTTTCTACCTTTACACACATTCTCAAACTCATCCACTAACCTTTGTAATTTTTCTTTAGAATCTCCCATAAGCACAGTATCATCAGCAAAAAGTAACTGTGTCAATTCCCATTTTGAATTTGATTCCCCATAATTTAATCCCACCCCTCTCCCGAACACCCTAGCATTTACTTCTTTTACAACCCCATCTATAAATATATTAAACAACCATGGTGACATTACACATCCCTGTCTAAGACCTACTTTTACCGGGAAGTATTCTCCCTCTCTTCTACACACCCTAACCTGAGCCTCACTATCCTCATAAAAGCTCTTTACAGCATTTAGTAACTTACCACCTATTCCATATACTTGCAACATCTGCCACATTGCTCCTCTATCCACTCTATCATATGCCTTTTCTAAATCCATAAATGCAATAAAAACTTCCCTACCTTTATCTAAATACTGTTCACATATATGTTTCAATGTAAACACTTGATCTACACATCCCCTACCCACTCTGAAGCCTCCTTGCTCGTCCGCAATTCTACATTCTGTCTTACCTCTAATTCTTTCAATTATAACCCTACCGTATACTTTTCCTGGTATACTCAGTAAACTTATTCCTCTATAATTTTTACAATCTCTTTTGTCCCCTTTCCCTTTATATAAAGGGACTATACATGCTCTCCGCCAATCCCTAGGTACCTTCCCCTCTTTCATACATTTATTAAACAAAAGTACCAACCACTCCAACACTATATCCCCCCCTGCTTTTAACATTTCTGTCATGATCCCATCAGTTCCAGCTGCTTTACCCCCTTTCATTCTACGTAATGCCTCACGTACCTCCACCACACTTACATTCTGCTCTTCTTCACTCCTAAAAGATGGTATACCTCCCTGGCCAGTGCATGAAATTACCGCTTCCCTTTCTTCCTTAACATTTAAAAGTTCCTCAAAATATTCTCGCCATCTACCTAATACCTCCCTCTCCCCATCTACTAACTCCCCTACTCTGTTTTTAACTGACAAATCCATACTTTCCCTAGACTTTCTTAACTTGTTTAACTCACTCCAAAATTTTTTCTTATTTTCATTAAAATTTCTTGACAGTGCCTCTCCCACTCTTTCATCTGCTCTCCTTTTGCACTCTCTCACCACTCTCTTCACCTTTCTTTTACTCTCCATATACTCTGCTCTTCTTATAACACTTCTGCTTTGTAAAAACCTCTCGTAAGCTACCTTTTTCTCTTTTATCACACCCTTTACTTCATCATTCCACCAATCACTCCTCTTTCCTCCTGCCGCCACCCTCCTATAACCACAAACTTCTGCCCCACATTCTAATACTGCATTTTTAAAACTATTCCAACCCTCTTCAACCCCCCCACTACTCATCTTTGCACTAGCCCACCTTTCTGCCAATAGTCGCTTATATCTCGCCCGAACTTCCTCCTCCCTTAGTTTATACACTTTCACCTCCCTCTTACTTGTTGTTGCCACCTTCCTCTTTTCCCATCTACCTCTTACTCTAACTGTAGCTACAACTAAATAATGATCCGATATATCAGTTGCCCCTCTATAAACATGTACATCCTGGAGCCTACCCATCAACCTTTTATCCACCAATACATAATCTAACAAACTACTTTCATTACGTGCTACATCATACCTTGTATATTTATTTATCCTCTTTTTCATAAAATATGTATTACTTATTACCAAATTTCTTTCTACACATAGCTCAATTAAAGGCTCCCTATTTACATTTACCCCTGGCACCCCAAAATTACCTACTACTCCCTCCATAACATTTTTACCCACTTTAGCATTGAAATCCCCAACCACCATTACTCTCACACTTGATTCAGAACTCCCCACGCATTCACTCAACATTTCCCAGAATCTCTCTCTCTCCTCTACACTTCTCTCTTCTCCAGGTGCATACACGCTTACTATAACCCACTTTTCACATCCAATCTTTATTTTACTCCACATAATCCTTGAATTTATACATTTGTAGTCCCTCTTTTCCTGCCATAGCTTATCCTTCAACATTATTGCTACTCCTTCTTTAGCTCTAACTCTATTTGAAACCCCTGACCTAATCCCATTTATTCCTCTCCATTGAAACTCTCCCACCCCCTTCAGCTTTGTTTCACTTAAAGCCAGGACATCCAGTTTCTTCTCATTCATAACATCCACAATCATCTCTTTCTTATCATTTGCACAACATCCACGCACATTCAGACTTCCCACTTTGACAATTTTCTTCTTCTTATTCTTTTTAGTAATCTTTACAGGAAAAGGGGTTACTAGCCCATTGTTCCCGGCATTTTAGTTGACTTTTACAACACGCATGGCTTACGGAGGAAAGATTCTTATTCCACTTCCCCATGGATATAAAAGGAAAAGTAATAAGACCAAGAACTATTAAGATAAAATCAAAGAAAACTCAGATGAGTGTGTATAAATAAACGTGTACATGTATGTGTAGTGTGACCTAAGTGTAAGTAGAAGTAGCAAGACGTACCTGTAATCTTGCATATTTATGAGACAGACAAAAGACACCAGTGGACCCCCGATTAACGATATTTTTTCATTCCAGAAGTATGTTCAGGTGCCAGTACTGACCGAATTTGTTCCCATAAGGAATATTGTGAAGTAGATTAGTCCATTTCAGCCCCCAAACATACACGTACAAATGCACTTATATAAATACACTTACATAATTGGCCACATTAGGAGGTGATCGTTAAGCGGGGGTCCACTGTATATATATATATATATATATATATATATATATATAGATATATATATATATATATACAGTGGACCCCCGGTTAACGATATTTTTTCACTCCAGAAGTATGTTCAGGTGCCAGTACTGACCGAATTTATTCCCATAAGGAATATTGTGAAGTAGATTAGTCCTTTCAGACCCCCAAACATACACGTACAAACGCACTTACATAAATACACTTACATAATTGGTCACATTCGGAGGTAATCGTTAACCGGGGGTCCACTGTATATATATATATATATATATATATATATATATATATATATATATATATATATATATATATATATATATATATATATATATATATATATATATATATACACACATATATAATTTTTTTTTTTTTTCAACAAGTCGGTCGTCTCCCACCGAGGCAGGGTGACCCAAAAAAGAAAGAAAATCCCCAAAAAGAAAATACTTTCATCATCATTCAACACTTTCACCACACTCACACATTATCACTGCTTTTGCAGAGGTGCCCAGAATACAACAGTTTAGAAGCATATACGTATAAAGATACACACCATATCTCTCCAAACTGCCAATATCCCAAACCACTCCTTTAAAGTGCAGGCATTGTACTTCCCATTTCCAGGACTCAAGTCCGACTATATGAAAATAACCGGTTTCCCTGAATCCCTTCACTAAATATTACCCTGCTCACACTCCAACAGATCGTCAGGTCCCAAGTATCATTCGTCTCCATTCACTCCTATCTAACACGCTCATACACGCTTGCTGGAAGTCCAAGCCCCTCGCCCACAAAACCTCCTTTACCCCCTCTTTCCAACCCTTTCGAGGACGACCCCTACCCCTCTTTCCTTCCCCTATAGATTTATATGCTTTCCATGTCATTCTACTTTGATCTATTCTCTCTAAATGACCAAACCACCTCAACAACCCCTCTTCTGCCCTCTGACTAATGCTTTTATTAACTCCACACCTTCTCCTAATTTCCACACTCCGAATTTTCTGCATAATATTTACACCACACATTGCCCTTAGACTGGACATCTCCACTGCCTCCAACCGTCTCCTCGCTGCTGCATTTACCACCCAAGCTTCACATCCATATAAGAGTGTTGGTACTACTATACTTTCATACATTCCCTTCTTTGCCTCCATAGATAACGTTTTTTGACTCCACATATACCTCAACGCACCACTCACCTTTTTTCCCTCATCAATTCTATAATTAACCTCATCCTTCATAAATCCATCCGCCGACACGTCAACTCCCAAGTATCTGAAAACATTCACTTCTTCCATACTCCTCCTCCCCAATTTGATATCCAATTTTTCTTTATCTAAATCATTTGATACCCTCATCACCTTACTCTTTTCTATGTTCACTTTCAACTTTCTACCTTTACACACATTCTCAAACTCATCCACTAACCTTTGCAATTTTTCTTTAGAATCTCCCATAAGCACAGTATCATCAGCAAAAAGTAACTGTGTCAATTCCCATTTTGAATTTGATTCCCCATAATTTAATCCTACCCCTCTCCCGAACACCCTAGCATTTACTTCTTTTACAACCCCATCTATAAATATATTAAACAACCATGGTGACATTACACATCCCTGTCTAAGACCTACTTTTACCTGGAAGTATTCTCCCTCTCTTCTACACACCCTAACCTGAGCCTCACTATCCTCATAAAAGCTCTTTACAGCATTTAGTAACTTACCACCTATTCCATAAACTTGCAACATCTGCCACATTGCTCCTCTATCCACTCTATCATATGCCTTTTCTAAATCCATAAATGCAATAAAAACTTCCCTACCTTTATCTAAATACTGTTCACATATATGCTTCAATGTAAACACTTGATCTACACATCCCCTACCCACTCTGAAGCCTCCCTGCTCATCCACAATCCTACATTCTGTCTTACCTCTAATTCTTTCAATTATAACCCTACCGTATACTTTTCCTGGTATACATACTCAGTAAACTTATTCCTCTATAATTTTTACAATCTCTTTTGTCCCCTTTCCCTTTATATAAAGGGACTATACATGCTCTCTGCCAATCCCTAGGTACCTTCCCCTCTTCCATACATTTATTAAACAAAAGTGCCAACCACTCCAACACTATATCCCCCCCTGCTTTTAACATTTCTGTCATGATCCCATCAGTTCCAGCTGCTTTACCCCCTTTCATTCTACGTAATGCCTCATGTACCTCCACCACACTTACATTCTGCTCTTCTTCACTCCTAAAAGATGGTATACCTCCCTGACCAGTGCATGAAATTACCACCTCCCTTTCTTCCTCAACATTTAAAAGTTCCTCAAAATATTCTCTCCATCTACCTAATACCTCCCTCTCCCCATCTACTAACTCCCCTACTCTGTTTTTAACTGACAAATCCATACTTTCCATAGGCTTTCTTAACTTGTTTAACTCACTCCAAAATTTTTTCTTATTTTCATTAAAATTTCTTGACAGTGCCTCTCCCACTCTTTCATCTGCTCTCCTTTTGCACTCTCTCACCACTCTCTTCACCTTTCTTTTACTCTCCATATACTCTGCTCTTCTTATAACACTTCTGCTTTGTAAAAACCTCTCGTAAGCTACCTTTTTCTCTTTTATCACACCCTTTACTTCGTCATTCCACCAATCACTCCTCTTTCCTCCTGCCGCCACCCTCCTATAACCACAAACTTCTGCCCCACATTCTAATACTGCATTTTTAAAACTATTCCAACCCTCTTCAACCCCCCCACTACTCATCTTTGCACTAGCCCACCTTTCTGCCAATAGTCGCTTTTATCTCGCCCGAACTTCCTCCTCCCTTAGTTTATACACTTTCACCTCCCTCTTACTTGTTGTTGCCACCTTCCTCTTTTCCCATCTACCTCTTACTCTAACTGTAGCTACAACTAAATAATGATCCAATATATCAGTTGCCCCTCTATAAACATGTACATCCTGGAGCCTACCCATCAACCTTTTATCCACCAATACATAATCTAACAAACTACTTTCATTACGTGCTACATCATACCTTGTATATTTATTTATCTTCTTTTTCATAAAATATGTATTACTTATTACCAAATTTCTTTCTACACATAGCTCAATTAAAGGCTCCCCATTTACATTTACCCCTGGCATCCCAAATTTACCTACTACTCCCTCTATAACATTTTTACCCACTTTAGCATTGAAATCCCCAACCACCATTACTCTCACACTTGATTCAACACTCCCCACGCATTCACTCAACATTTCCCAGAATCTCTCTCTCTCCTCTACACTTCTCTCTTCTCCAGGTGCATACACGCTTACTATAACCCACTTTTCACATCCAATCTTTATTTTTCTCCACATAATCCTTGAATTTATACATTTGTAGTCCCTCTTTTCCTGCCATCGCTTATCCTTCAACATTATTGCTACTCCTTCTTTAGCTCTAACTCTATTTGAAACCCCTGACCTAATCCCATTTATTCCTCTCCATTGAAACTCTCCCACCCCCTTCAGCTTTGTTTCACTTAAAGCCAGGACATCCAGTTTCTTCTCATTCATAACATCCACAATCATCTCTTTCTTATCATTTGCACAACATCCACGCACATTCAGACTTCCCACTTTGACAATTTTCTTCTTATTCTTTTTAGTAATCTTTACAGGAAAAGGGGTTACTAGCCCATTGTTCCCGGCATTTTAATTGACTTTTACAACACGCATGGCTTACGGAGGAAAGATTCTTATTCCACTTCCCCATGGATATAAAAGGAAAAGTAATAAGACCAAGAACTATTAAGATAAAATCAAAGAAAACTCAGATGAGTGTGTATAAATAAACGTGTACATGTATGTGTAGTGTGACCTAAGTGTAAGTAGAAGTAGCAAGACATGCCTGTAATCTTGCATATTTATGAGACAGACAAAAGACACCAGCAATCCTACCATCATGTAAAACAATTACAGGCTTTCGTTTTACACTCACTTGGCAGGACGGTAGTACCTCCCTGGGTGGTTGCTGTCTACGAACCTAATACAGTGTATATATATATATATATGTCTACCTACCTAATATATATATATATATATATATATATATGTCTACCTACCTAATATATATATATATATATATATATATATATATATATATATATATATATATATATATATATATATATATATATATATATATATATATATATATATATATATATATATATATATATATATATATATATATATATATATATATATATATATATAATATATATATATATATATATATATATATATATATATATATATATATATATATATATATATATATATATATATATATATATATATATATATATAATATATATATATATATATATATATATATATATATATATATATATATATATATAATATATATATTAGTTAGGTAGACATATATATATATATATATATATATATATTAGGTAGGTAGACATATATATATATATACACTGTATTAGGTTCGTAGACAGCAACCACCCAGGGAGGTACTACCGTCCTGCCAAGTGAGTGTAAAACGAAAGCCTGTAATTGTTTTACATGATGGTAGGATTGCTGGTGTCCTTTTTTCTGTCTCATGAACATGCAAGATTTCAGGTATGTCTTGCTACTTCTACTTACACTTAGGTCACACTACACATACATGTACAAGCACATATATACACACCCCTCTGGGTTTTCTTCCATTTTCTTTCTAGTTCTTATTCTTGTTTATTTCCTCTTATCTCCATGGGGAAGTGGAACAGAATTCTTCCTCCGTAAGCCATGCGTGTTGTAAGAGGCGACTAAAATGCCGGGAGCAAGGGGCTAGTAACCTCTTCTCCTGTATATATTACTAAATGTAAAAGGAGAAACTTTCGTTTTTCCTTTTGGGCCACCCCGCCTCGGTGGGATACGGCTGGTGTGTTGAAAGAAAGAAAGAATATATATATATATATATATATATATATATATATATATATATATATATATATATATATATATATATATACACAGTGGACCCCCGCATAACGATCACCTCTGAATGCGACCAATTATGTAAGTGTATTTATGTAAGTGCGTTTGCACGTGTATGTTTGGGGGTCTGAAATGGACTAATCTACTTCACAATATTCCTTATGGGAACAAATTCGGTCAGTACTGGCACCTGAACATACTTCTGGAGTGAAAAAATATCGTTAACCGGGGGTCCACTGTGTAGCAGCAGACCGATTCGGGTACCATGGTCTTGTGTGCCGTAAATCCGAGGGAAAGATTGCAAGACATGAGGAGGTTAATAACATTATCAAGAGGAGCCTCACAACAGCTGGATGCCCAGCAGTAAGGGAGCCACCCCAACTATGCAGATCTGATGGCAGCCAGAAGCGTCCAGATGGTATCACCCTTCAAGCCTGGACAGATGGGAAGCAGGTGGTGTGGGACTATACATGTGCATCTACCTTGGCTGATACCTATCTCCAATACACCAGGGAGGAAGGAGGGGCAGCTGCCAGCTTTAGGGAGTCCCAAAAGTCTAGAAAATATGGAGAACTTGCCCATCATTATATGTTTGTTCCCATAGGCTCAGAGACCCTTGGCTCATGGGGAAAGAGTGCATCTAATTTCCTTAAGGAGTTGGGAAAAAGACTCATCAGGGTAACTAGGGATCCCAGGGCAGCTAGTTTTCTGTTCCAGCGGCTCAGTGCGGCTGTTCAAAGGGGTAATGCATGCTGCATTTTGGGCACACGCCCCAGCTCTGAGGAGCTGGATGAGATTTTCGCCTTATAATCGGTGATACACACGTAACAACATGTACCGTATATGCCACCTTTATATCAACAATGTATCTCTTAAATCTTCTGTGCCATATTATGTAATAAAATATTCCTATTGGTAAAAAAAAAAAAAAAAAAAAAAAAAATAGTTCAAAAGATGGGGTGGTAGGGGAAGTGGAATATTCAAATGGCTTCAGGAAGAAATCCAAATATTCTTCCTTGAAGCCTTTTTATCCACTTCTCCGAGGCTATGGGTCCCACAATTTACACCAGAGGTGGACCCCATCCTATATATATATATATATATATATATATATATATATATATATATATATATATGTATATATATATATATATATACATGTATATATATATATATATATATATATATATATATATATATATATATATATATATATATATATACATGTATATATATATATATATATATATATATATATATATATATATATATATATATATATATATATATATATATATATATATATATATATATATATATGTATGTATATGTATGTATATATACATATATATATATATATATATATATATATATATATATATATATATATATATATATATATATATATATATATATATATATATATATATATATATATATATATATATATATATATATATATATATATATATATATATATATATATATATATATATATATATATATACTATATACTATATATACTATATACTATATATACTATATATACTATATATACTATATATATACTATATAAAGATGCATATATATACATTGAAAGCTTTTGACTTCTGAATAGTTATATGACAGTTTTGTAGAGGGCTCATCCAATGTTTGTTGTTTGTTAGTTAATGTTCTGGCAAGTGATTATTTGTAAGTTGTTAAAAGTTACTTAAAGCATCATGAAAAATTTGCACTTATTTATCATTATCTTCCATATAATGTCATCTATCCAGAAAATGTCAAATTCAGTGAGCTTAAATACAGTACACTTCCATTCGTGCTTTATTTATTCTTATTTATACCATGTATAAATTTTGTTTTCAGGTTTCTTCGCTTAAGTCATGCCGAAGCGCCCTGATCCTGTATGGTCTGCTCCTGAGGGAGTTAAGACCCCAAAACTCTACCTGTATAATTCCCTAACCCGTAAAAAGGAGCTCTTTGTGCCGCAAAATCATGTTGTGACGTGGTATAGCTGTGGACCTACTGTGTATGATGAGTCTCACATGGGGCATGCCAGGTACAGTATTTACCAAGCCTGCTTATCAGTATGATTAATATCAAATGATATTACATTATTTTTAATTTTAAAGGGTTTGACAAGTAAAAGCGAGTGGAAGGCCTTGGTCTTTTGATCAAAAGCTCTGGTGCCAGGTCATCATGTTACTGTGACCCACATCAGGAAGGATTTGCCTTGTTTCCTCAAGAATCTTGAGGAAACCTGGTACTTCTCAGTTAGTGATTTCAGATGAAGCAGGTGTAGTAAGAGCTTTCAGAGGTAAATTAATACTGTATTTAGCAAAAAAAATTTTTTTTTTTTAAATTTTGTATTTTAACTTCATCAGAAGTTAGAAATTTGCCTGTTGCTCATTAAGTATTTATTTTAAATAACTGTAAATTTCTTTCTTCCCTCAGGTCTTATGTTAGTTTTGATATTCTTCGTCGTGTCATGCAAGACTACTTTGGCTATCATATTAACTATGTCATGAACATCACAGATATCGATGATAAGATCATCAAGCGTGCCCGCACCAAGTATTTGGTCAAACAGTATCGTGAGTAAGTTGAATTTGCTAATGATTTATTATCATTATTGATCAACATTTATATATTTCATGCTCTTCAAATCTGCATTCTCCATCTGAAATTTTACTTTTTATTTCTTTTTATTTTGTATCTTTCTAAGAAGTTTGCCTTATTCCTGTTTTCAAGCTACTGCAGGACTTTTCTCATTCATGTAATTTTGCTGAGATCTGTATTAATTTTTTAATGTAATTATATTCACATTTTCTTATTTCTTAAGCATACCAACATTGTTGAATCCTTTACACAATAGGCAAAGATAATGTAACTGGAAACCACTAAGAACATGGTTACTTCAACCAGCTGTAATAGTTGTAGTAGTTACAAAGAGTGTAAGATTACATGGACATGCTTTTGAGATAAACAAGTACTGCATTTATTTATGTTTAAGTTTTTATGAAGCTTATTGCATTGTTCATTTCCTTAAATATTTAATTTATTTGATATAGAAGGCCTGGTTCAGCAGTGAACTTTAGAAAGGCACAATGGTAATAAATGTACTAGAAGGCATAGTGCTGCCAATGACTAGTAAAATAATGCAGAATGATTTTCTTTTGTTCATGATACATTCATGTTATGTATAATTGTTAACTATTTGCTATTTAGATATTTAATCTTATTAAATTTTATACTTTAGTTTAAATGATATGAGTATAAGTTTTATGCTGATAACAATACATAGTTGTAATAAAATTGTAAACCCTGTTCCATATTAATGGTATGTATTCTAGCTGTAAGAAGTGTACATTTTTTTATATAAAAGCTCTAACAGCAGTTCATTGTCAGGTCCCAGGGTACAAAGGAGCAAGTATATGATGATATTGCTGCTGCCATGGCCTACCACAATACCATTATTGTTACAACCACTGACCCAGACAAACGTAAGATGCTCATTGATGAAGTCCAGAAGGTATATAGCTAAAGAATATCATTATATTTTTCTCTAGTTATTATTTAGTGTTTATTACAGGTCAATAAAATTGCTACAGTAGAAGGAAAAGCAAATTTTCTGTTTATCCCATTGTTTTGCAGAGTATAGCTCTCTTGTATAGTTAGAGATTTGGAAATCCAAATTTCCAATCACTATAAAAAGCTTAACAACAGTATTAACTCACAGAACAGATATTCAAACCTATGAGAAGCCAATCATAAAACTGGCAGACCAGCAATCTAGCTGCTGTACCATGCTGATCTAATAAGATTCATCTAACTAGGTATATTTCTATATAGTACATGGCTTTGAAAGGACTTGAGCTAGAGCTTTTGCTACAGTCAGGGTGTGAGATTTGTCAGTACTGTTTTAAACTTGTATTTGTGATCACAATGGAGCCTATGCTAACCTCTTTAGTGTGTATAGAAATATACCTAGACAGATGAATCTTATTAGGCTAATGTGGTACAGTGGTTAGCACACTGGCCTGATGGGTTTTAGGACTGGCTTGCCATAATTTTGAACCCCATCTGTTCTGTAAGTTGTTTACAATCATATTATGATTTTTGTGAGTCACTGACAATAGTATATTAGAGTAACCCACATATGTCTAATGTTATGTACATTGTAAGCCAAACTGTTCAGTTGAATGTGCTGAAAATAATATTTACAAATGTCACCAGGTAAAGGTTGCAGCTGAAGCTTTGAAAGCTGCGACAATCTCACAGAATGCAGCAGAAACCTTAGTCAAGCAGGAAGAGCTCTTAACCAGTGCTTCTAGTGTGCTGGGGGAGTGGCTTGATAAACAAAAAGGAATGGATATCACCAATAACTCTATATTTGCTGAACTACCACGCCATTATGAAGATGAATTCAACAAAGACATGGAAGCTCTTAATGTAGGTTCTAATCTTTTACATAAAAATGTCATCTACCTTTTATTTCATCAGTGTTAACAGTCTCATTATCTGATAAGTGTCACCATATACATATTAATTTTAAAGTTACCCTAATGATGCTTACACTAAAGGATGGTGGAGATGATGTAGTTTAGAAAATTATTTGAGTTGTAATGTATATTCACTTGCAGAAAGAGCTATTAAGTAACAGAGAACCTGTTACCTTTGGGTCACCTTGCTTTGGTGGGAAATGGCTAATGTGCTAGAAGAATAAGGATCACATTCTCATTAACCCTTAAATGGTCCAAACGTATATATACGTTTTTTCAACATTTGAAAGTACATGTATGTAAAAAAATGTAGATCTTCTTTTTTGTTTTACATTTGAAAACGTGTAAAAAAACTTTTATCTACCTTTTTTTTTGTTACATTTGAAAATATGTTAAAAAAAGTAGATCTACTTTTTTAGCACTACGAATTTGAACGTCGATTTGTTTGGACCGTTTAAGGGTTAAACTTACAGCTGGCAATTTGCCCCCATTAGACTTGTTTGCACTCTGAAGGAGGGGTGTTAATGTTGCAGTTTAAAAACTGTAGTGTAAAGCACCCTTCTGGCAAGACAGTGATGGAGTGAATGATGGTGAAAGTTTTTCTTTTTTGGGCCACCCTGCCTTGGTGGGAATCGGCCAGTGTGATAATAAAAAATAATAATAGACTTGCTATACTGTAATAGTAAAAGTAAATATGTATATATAGCTCATGTTTATTGTAGACCTACCCTAGCCAACAAATTCCAATAAATCACCAAAAGGGTTAAGTACTGCTGATGATACATACTTTTGCGCAGTAAAAGAGTGAGGTGCTATAGTTTTTGTATTTTTCAGGTACTTCCTGCTGACGTTGTCACAAGGGTCTCTGAATTTGTACCCCAAATTGTTGAGTATATTAAAAAAATCATGTCTAATGGTTATGCCTATGAATCAAATGGTTCTGTATACTTTGATGTGGGGAAGTTTGAAGGCAAAGGCAACCATTATTATGCAAAAGTAAGTTTCATTCTGTGTAAGTGTGAATGGAGACGAATGATACTTGGGACCTGACGATCTGTTGGAGTGTGAGCAGGGTAATATTTAGTGAAGGGATTCAGGGAAACCGGTTATTTTCATATAGTCGGACTTGAGTCCTGGAAATGGGAAGTACAATGCTTGCACTTTAAAGGAGGGGTTTGGGATATTGGCAGTTTGGAGGGATATGTTGTGTATCTTTATACGTATATGCTTCTAAACTGTTGTATTCTGGGCACCTCTGCAAAAACAGTGATAATGTGTGAGTGTGGTGGAAGTGTTGAATGATGATGAAAGCATTTTCTTTTTGGGGATTTTCTTTCTTTTTTGGGTCACCCTGCCTTGGTGGGAGACGACTGACTTGTTGAGAAAAAAAAAAAATTTTAGAAAAAATATAAGTAAACAATACCTACTAATGGTTCAGTATCAAGTGTTCAGTAATGTACTGAACATTGTTACTCATCTTCAAGAGGGCAGTCCTGTTACCCCATTCAAGTTTAGGAATTAATAGAGATTGGCATGCTGTCCATATGTGTTTTAAAAGGAGTGGGCCATGTTACCATTTCTTTATATTGAATATTTTCTTTTAATTTTTTGACAGCTTGTTATATGTCTTAATGTTTCATCTTAATTTATTAATAAAGTATTTGTAATTACATATTACTACTTAAATATATTGAAAAGGGATAAACTATACTTATTGTGTAGATACTAAATGTCAGAGTTATCAGTGTAACACTTTGTAATGGCTAAGTTCCTTGTAAACAATAAAATGGTTTTGGGCTGACAGTTGGTGCCAGAAGCATACGGGAATCAAGAAGCCCTGGAGGAAGGTGAAGGAGCCCTCTCTCTGAACACCGCTCAGGAAAAGAGAAGCCCTAATGACTTTGCACTGTGGAAAGCCTCCAAACCTGGTGAACCAGTTTGGCCCTCCCCTTGGGGATTGGGTCGCCCTGGCTGGCACATTGAATGTTCTGCAATGGCCTCCGGTGTTTTGGGAGAATCTCTGGATATACACACTGGTGAGGAGTGATCTTTCAGTGTTTTGGAGCACTCTCTGGGTATACATACTGGTGAGCAGTGGTATTGGAGAAAAACTGCAATATGTTTAATGGAAGTATTACAGTCCTAGAAGCTTGGTCACTTTGTTTAGTACATTTGGAGTGGCCAAAGTTCCAACACCAAAATATTTCCCTTCAACATGTCTTAAAATGATTGTATTTTGCATCTTTTTTGCATTCCTTGTCAGTATCATTTACCTTTACATCCAGAGTAGTATTTTTTTTATATTCACCTCAGGTCTGTTTTTTTTCTTTATCCTTAAATTTATTGCTTATTTATTTTTATTTTATGGATGTCATAGGTAATTTTTACTTATGTGAGCTTTAGGATAGAAAGCTATTGGGATAAACTTTCTTAAAAGGAAAAGGTGGCAGTGGCAATGGAAGAGGCAGCAGCTCACCTGGAGGTGCTATTTTTCTGCCATAAATGCACATGCATGCTAGTGGCTTCCTTTGTGCTTAACGATACATATTTTATTACATGTAAACTATATTTTGTATACTACACAAAGAAATAAAATTTGTTTGTTTAGTGACACTGAATTCTAGATTCTCTATACATATTCTCTTCAATTGCTTTGATACAGGTTTTGTACAGTATATGATTTAAGCATTGTCTTGGGTAATAGTATTATAGGATGTGCTTAATTACTGTGTAATACTTGCCTAACCCTCCCTTTGCTCTCTCTTCACACTATCCCTCTTCTTCCTTTCCTTTCTTTTCTCCTTTCCTCTCTCTTTCTTTTCCTTTCCATCACCCATTACAGACCTGTGAGTAGATTTCAAGAAAATGGTTAGGTGCTTTGCTAACCTTGACATACCAAGAATTTCTGTGCCCAGTAGTAGTGTACCATGATATTCTGTGTACAGTATTTCTTTATTTATTTATTTTTGGTTATATTTTCCTCCTATTTTTTATTCTCTAATTCTTTTAATTAGCATTTATTTCTCTTTCATTCTTGCTCCTGTAATTATGCAGTATATTACTTTTCTGGGAGCAGGGGGCTAGTAACCCCTTCTCCTGTATACATTACTAAATTTAAAAAGACAAACTTTTGTTTTTCTTTTAAGATCACCCTGCCTCAGTGGGTCATGGCCGGTTTATTGAAAAAATATATACTATTATTATTATTTTTATTAGCACACTGGCCAATTCCCACCAAGGCAGGGTGGCCCAAAAAAGAAAAACTTTCACCATCATTCACTCCATCACTGTCTTGCCAGAAGGGTGCTTTACACTACAGTTTTTAAACTGCAACTTTAACACCCCTCCTTCAGAGTGCAGGCACTGTACTTCCCATCTCCAGGACTCAAGTCCGGCCTGCCGGTTTCCCTGAATCCCTTCATAAATGTTACTTTGCTCACACTCCAACAGCACGTCAAATATTAAAAACCATTTGTCTCCATTCACTCCTATCAAACACGCTCACGCATGCCCGCTGGAAGTCCAAGCCCCCTCACTCACAAAACCTCCTTTACCCCCTCCCTCCAACTTTACCTAGGCCGACCCTTTCCCCGCCTTCCTTCCACTACAGACTGATACACTCTTGAAGTCACTCTGTTTCGCTCCATTCTCTCTACATGTCCGAACCACCTCAACAACCCTTCCTCAGCCCTCTGGACAACAATTTTGGTAATCCCGCACCTCCTCCTAACTTCCAAACTACGAATTCTCTGCATTATATTCACACCACACATTGCCCTCAGACATGACATCTCCACTGCCTCCAGCCTTCTCCTCACTGCAACATTCATCACCCATGCTTCACACCCATACAAGAGCGTTGGTAAAACTATACTCTCATACATTCCCCTCTTTGCCTCCAAGGACAAAGTTCTTTGTCTCCACAGACTCCTAAGTGCACCGCTCTATGTTCTCTTTGTAATTGATCCTATCCTCCTCCCTCCCTCAACAGGATTATGGCCAGGCTGAATTACAGCAAAGATTTAGGAATGGAAACTGTGTGACCACAGTGGTAAAGCAAGATCAGTTTACAGTACTTTATTTGCAGTGAATGAGCCAGGCCAGTAATAACCCTGATAACAAAATCTTGTTCATCTCATGCCCTTACTCTGTTTTTTCTGTCTTACATATTCTCTTAGGAAATTATTAAAGATATTGACCTGTGTGGCTATGTTTATATTCTTTAGGTGGTGTTGATCTTAAATTTCCTCACCATGACAATGAGTTGGCTCAGTCTGAAGCTTATTTCAACAACGACCATTGGGTGAGTGCAGGATTTGGTGGCTGGGTGTTTTTCATATTTAATTGTGCTATTTGTATATTGCAATAAGTATTTTTTTTAGGAGTGCAAATAAGCCATATTAAAATTTTTGAGTACTGTATTATAGTGTAATTCGTCAAAGTATTCAAAATTAAGCTAAAATCTTGAAAGTAATGCACTTGTTTGTAGGTGCGTTACTTCCTGCACACTGGTCACCTGCACATCGATGGTTGCAAGATGAGCAAGAGCCTTAAAAACTTCATCACCATCAAGAAGGCCCTTGAGGAAAGTTCAGCTTCCCATCTTCGCATTGCTTTCCTCCTGCATTCCTGGAAGGACACCCTAGATTATAGCTCGTAAGATGATTTGTCTATATTTCCAGGTGTCATGTCTGTCTGAGGGTAAGGTTGTTTTGATGCCAGTGAAGAACAGTCGATTTAAGGAATTGGAATTATTACTGGTATTCTCTTCCTGGAATCAAATGTAATTACCTCCCATTCTTTAAGTGTTGTATTACTCATACAGTGTTAGTACACCTCCTTGAATATAATAATATTTTTAGGTAAATAGTTGGTGTTTGAGGAATGGTTAGGATGAGGGTGTGAAAAAAAGGAAGGAGAGGAATTTGAACTTAAAACTTAAGAATGTTAGTTTGGTAGGGGTAAGAGAGATGGATGGGAGTTCATGTCTTGTTGGAGCACTAGCAGCTAGTAAGAACTGAACTAGAGGCTGAGAAGTTCGGTACTTGTACTAAATGTAGAGCAGAGGTGTTCTTCCATTGCTGGGTTTGAACCACAGTGTCTGTTCCCTGATAAAGAAGTGAGCAATAGTGAATGTGATTTTTTCCCTTGTGATCACCCTGCTTTGGTAGGAAATGGCCAGTGAATTAAAAAATATCTGTCTTACAGGAACACAATGGAGGGATCTCGACAGTATTACAAAATGTTAAATGAATTCAACCTGAATATACAAGATCTGATTCGTCGCACTGGTTGCACGAGCACCGTATGGACTTCACAAGAGGAGTCTTTGCAGTCCTTGTACAACTCTTGCAGGTTTGTTATTTGAAATTACCTTATGCTAAAGTCTTGTGTTGAACACAATAGTGTTTGACACTAATTTGGTGTAATCATATGTTGTTTGATGTACAGTTGTAGGTTATTTATCATTAATGGTAACAGTTAAAAACAATAATACAGTATTAATATTGGTTGGCAGCAGCAAAACTGGTTGGTAAATACATGATTGAAAAAAATTGTGATTATTGTACAAGATGAGTACATATACCTGTACAAGTGTTAGAAGTTTATTCCATTCATTGGGATTGTGAGACATGCTTGCCTCATAGATTTATAATTGTGATATATATTACTGGTTATGTCAGTGCATGAATTTTGTTTCCTCAGAGTTAATGTCCACAAAGCTCTCTGCGACAACATTGACACAAGAAGGGCTTTGGATCACATACGAGACGTCATTACAGAGGCCAATAAATACATGAATAACAGTGTTAAGGTAAACAAAGGAGAGGTTATACCATTATATACTACATAACAGTGTCCATTATATTGGTAAACAGATAGTTACATTGATACAGTACTGGTAAGTAGAGAATAATACTGTACCTTTTAATTTGCTACAATTTTAGATAATTCTGTACTTTTTGAGTTGAAGTTTTTGTTAGCTCTCATCATTGCATTTCAGTTAATATTTGTGAAGAGAGTACTAGGAATCCAATTTGAATATATTGCAGATGCACGACACTGTCATTGCTGTCTGGGAAGTCACCAGATCAAAATCCTAGTATTCTCTACATCACTGTTTAATTTAATAGTATTGTGGATTCTCATGTCATTGATTATTTGAAATTCTATAACAGGTAGGCCATTTTTGAGCTAATAAATGTGCTGTATGTATTTTTTCTACAAGAAATTAATCTTTAGTACTACCTATATTGGTTAGGCTGGATGCAAATCAGTTTTGCTGTCATTCATTATTTCTAATGGTATTTTTGTTCCCCAGGTAAACTCTCAATTATTAATAAACATCAACAGCTTTGTAGGAAAATTGATGAATATCTTTGGTGTTCCTGTTGGGGACAGAGGTGCTTCTGGAGACCAGGTAAGATAATAGATTTTACTATTTATTTGTTTCTTGTATATTTTTCTTTTACTTCCATACTCAGTAACAGCCTGAAGTTGTTTCATTATTATATTTTTTTATGTAATGCTTCAGGGGTCAGAAAAGTTAATTGCTGTAGCAGAAGTGGTTGCCAATATCCGAGAGCAGCTGCGACAGTGGGCTCGCGATAAGGAAAAGGATGTTAAGGAGCTTCAGAGACAGCTGCTAGGACTGTGTGACAACATCAGAGATGACTTCCTGCCACCCCTTGGAATCAGATTGGAGGATAGAGAAGGGGGTCAGTAATGGGAATGCTTAATTTCAATTTTGAAGAGACTTGTATGTATTAGCAAAATATACTTCAGTATACAGGACTGTATAAAACAATCTTAAACTATGCTGCATAAAATAAATGCTCAATAATAACCCCACATGGAGAGAGAAACTTTTTTTTTTTTTTTTTTTTCAACAAGTCGGTCGTCTCCCACCGAGGCAGGGTGACCCAAAAAAGAAAGAAAATCCCCAAAAAGAAAATACTTTCATCATCATTCAACACTTTCACCACACTCACACATTATCACTGCTTTTGCAGAGGTGCTCAGAATATAACAGTTTAGAAGCATATACGTATAGAGATACACAACATATCCCTCCAAACTGCCAATATCCCAAACCCCTCCTTTAAAGTGCAGGCATTGTACTTCCCATTTCCAGGACTCAAGTCCGACTATATGAAAATAACCGGTTTCCCTGAATTTTTTTTTTTTTTTTTTTTCAACAAGTCGGTCGTCTCCCACCGAGGCAGGGTGACCCACAAAAAAGAAAGAAAATCCCCAAAAAGAAAATACTTTCATCATCATTCAACACTTTCACCACACTCACACATTATCACTGCTTTTGCAGAGGTGCTCAGAATATAACAGTTTAGAAGCATATACGTATAGAGATACACAACATATCCCTCCAAACTGCCAATATCCCAAACCCCTCCTTTAAAGTGCAGGCATTGTACTTCCCATTTCCAGGACTCAAGTCCGACTATATGAAAATAACCGGTTTCCCTGAATCCCTTCACTAAATATTACCCTGCTCACACTCCAACAGATCGTCAGGTCCCAAGTATCATTCGTCTCCATTCACTCCTATCTAACACGCTCGTGCACGCTTGCTGGAAGTCCAAGCCCCTCACCCACAAAACCTCCTTTACCCCCTCTTTCCAACCCTTTCGAGGACGACCCCTACCCCTCTTTCCTTCCCCTATAGATTTATATGCTTTCCATGTCATTCTACTTTGATCCATTCTCTCTAAATGACCAAACCACCTCAACAACCCCTCTTCTGCCCTCTGACTAATGCTTTTATTAACTCCACACCTTCTCCTAATTTCCACACTCCGAATTTTCTGCATAATATTTACACCACACATTGCCCTTAGACAGGACATCTCCACTGCCTCCAACCGTCTCCTCGCTGCTGCATTTACCACCCAAGCTTCACATCCATATAAGAGTGTTGGTACTACTATACTTTCATACATTCCCTTCTTTGCCTCCATAGATAACGTTTTTTGACTCCACATATACCTCAACGCACCACTCACCTTTTTTCCCTCATCAATTCTATGATTAACCTCATCCTTCATAAATCCATCCGCCGACACGTCAACTCCCAAGTATCTGAAAACATTCACTTCTTCCATACTCCTCCTCCCCAATTTGATATCCAATTTTTCTTTATCTAAATCATTTGATACCCTCATCACCTTACTCTTTTCTATGTTCACTTTCAACTTTCTACCTTTACACACATTCTCAAACTCATCCACTAACCTTTGCAATTTTTCTTTAGAATCTCCCATAAGCACAGTATCATCAGCAAAAAGTAACTGTGTCAATTCCCATTTTGAATTTGATTCCCCATAATTTAATCCCACCCCTCTCCCGAACACCCTAGCATTTACTTCTTTTACAACCCCATCTATAAATATATTAAACAACCATGGTGACATTACACATCCCTGTCTAAGACCTACTTTTACCGGGAAGTATTCTCCCTCTTTTCTACACACCCTAACCTGAGCCTCACTATCCTCATAAAAGCTCTTTACAGCATTTAGTAACTTACCACCTATTCCATATACTTGCAACATCTGCCACATTGCTCCTCTATCCACTCTATCATATGCCTTTTCTAAATCCATAAATGCAATAAAAACTTCCCTACCTTTATCTAAATACTGTTCACATATATGCTTCAATGTAAACACTTGATCTACACATCCCCTACCCACTCTGAAACCTCCTTGTTCGTCCGCAATTCTACATTCTGTCTTACCTCTAATTCTTTCAATTATAACCCTACCGTATACTTTTCCTGGTATACTCAGTAAACTTATTCCTCTATAATTTTTACAATCTCTTTTGTCCCCTTTCCCTTTATATAAAGGGACTATACATGCTCTCCGCCAATCCCTAGGTACCTTCCCCTCTTTCATACATTTATTAAACAAAAGTACCAACCACTCCAACACTATATTCCCCCCTGCTTTTAACATTTCTGTCATGATCCCATCAGTTCCAGCTGCTTTACCCCCTTTCATTCTACGTAATGCCTCACGTACCTCCACCACACTTACAGTCTGCTCTTCTTCACTCCTAAAAGATGGTATACCTCCCTGGCCAGTGCATGAAATTACCGCCTCCCTTTCTTCCTTAACATTTAAAAGTTCCTCGAAATATTCTCGCCATCTACCTAATACCTCCCTCTCCCCATCTACTAACTCCCCTACTCTGTTTTTAACTGACAAATCCATACTTTCCCTAGGCTTTCTTAACTTGTTTAACTCACTCCAAAATTTTTTTCTTATTTTCATTAAAATTTCTTGACAGTGCCTCTCCCACTCTTTCATCTGCTCTCCTTTTGCACTCTCTCACCACTCTCTTCACCTTTCTTTTACTCTCCATATACTCTGCTCTTCTTATAACACTTCTGCTTTGTAAAAATCTCTCGTAAGCTACCTTTTTCTCTTTTATCACACCCTTTACTTCATCATTCCACCAATCACTCCTCTTTCCTCCTGCCCCCACCCTCCTATAACCACAAACTTCTGCCCCACATTCTAATACTGCATTTTTAAAACTATTCCAACCCTCTTCAACCCCCCCACTACTCATCTTTGCACTAGCCCACCTTTCTGCCAATAGTCGCTTATATCTCGCCCTAACTTCCTCCTCCCTTAGTTTATACACTTTCACCTCCCTCTTACTTGTTGTTGCCACCTTCCTCTTTTCCCATTTACCTCTTACTCTAACTGTAGCTACAACTAAATAATGATCCGATATATCAGTTGCCCCTCTATAAACATGTACATCCTGGAGCCTACCCATCAACCTTTTATCCACCAATACATAATCTAACAAACTACTTTCATTACGTGCTACATCATACCTTGTATATTTATTTATCCTCTTTTTCATAAAATATGTATTACTTATTACCAAATTTCTTTCTACACATAGCTCAATTAAAGGCTCCCCATTTACATTTACCCCTGGCACCCCAAAATTACCTACTACTCCCTCCATAACATTTTTACCCACTTTAGCATTGAAATCCCCAACCACCATTACTCTCACACTTGATTCAAAACTCCCCACGCATTCACTCAACATTTCCCAGAATCTCTCTCTCTCCTCTACACTTCTCTCTTCTCCAGGTGCATACACGCTTACTATAACCCACTTTTCACATCCAATCTTTATTTTACTCCACATAATCCTTGAATTTATACATTTGTAGTCCCTCTTTTCCTGCCATAGCTTATCCTTCAACATTATTGCTACTCCTTCTTTAGCTCTAACTCTATTTGAAACCCCTGACCTAATCCCATTTATTCCTCTCCATTGAAACTCTCCCACCCCCTTCAGCTTTGTTTCACTTAAAGCCAGAACATCCAGTTTCTTCTCATTCATAACATCCACAATCATCTCTTTCTTATCATTTGCACAACATCCACGCACATTCAGACTTCCCACTTTGACAATTTTCTTCTTCTTATTCTTTTTAGTAATCTTTACAGGAAAAGGGGTTACTAGCCCATTGTTCCCGGCATTTTAGTTGACTTTTACAACACGCATGGCTTACGGAGGAAAGATTCTTATTCCACTTCCCCATGGATATAAAAGGAAAAGTAATAAGACCAAGAACTATTAAGATAAAATCAAAGAAAACTCAGATGAGTGTGTATAAATAAACGTGTCCATGTATGTGTAGTGTGACCTAAGTGTAAGTAGAAGTGATTAATTGATATGTATATTTCAACACCCTTCTGGGATCCTCTTCAGCAGAAGGGGATCCTTCTGAAGAGGATCCCAGAAGGGGATCAAAATTTTTTTTTTTTTTTTTTTTTCAACAAGTCGGCCGTCTCCCACCGAGGCAGGGTGATCAAAATATTTAGAACAATTAATCTCCTGTGTTTCTGTCTCCGTGTGGGTTATTATTCAGCACTGATAAGTATTCATTACATTTGAGTTATACATTAAATAAATGTTTATTTAGATAAGAAAATTTTTATTTATTTGGTATGTATCATGGCTGTGTTGGTAAGGTTACATTATTATGTTGTTTTAACATGACAGGAGTTATTCTTAGCAGTAAAATATTGTTCCAGAATCACCTTGCATAAAGTTGGTGGATGCAGCAGAACTGATGCAGGAAATACAGGCCAAGAAAGATCAGGAGGAGGCAAGGAAACAAGAAAAAGCCGTGAAGAAATCTGAGCAAGCAGCAAAGGCACCTGCCGAGACACCAAAAGATCCTAAGGATATGTTCCGTACACCTGAGTACTCACAGTGGGACAGTAATGGCATTCCCTCACATGATAAGGATGGAAAGGAAATTTCAAAAAGCCAGATGAAAAAGTTGACCAAGCAAATGGAGGCACAAAAAAAGAAATTTGATAAGTGGCAAGCCCTTCAGCAGTCCTAGTGTGGTATCCCTGCGCTAGGTGATAGATGGTGATGGACTTCGAAGATCTTGAGTGATAATTTATTGCAAAACTTGAAAATTTTGTATTGCTTTGCCAGGGTCTTGTTTACTGCATTTATTTAGTAAATAAACTTTTTATAAGGCAATATCTTGTAACTCAATTAAAAGTGAAATATCAGATTTGACTTTATTTGTAATGTTTCCCTTTTTCCACAGAAAATCGTTCATGTGTGATATACATGAATGGTTATTTAAAGAATGCATCAGGTTAAAGTCAGATACCAGCCTGAGTTTTTGATCTTGTTATACTGTAACTATATTTGTTAATGCATATACAGGTACATGTATATGTATGTCCATTTTTGGATGTAGTATACAAATTACAGTATGTGGATTTAATATCATTCATGAATATAACCAGTTAGCTGGACTTGAATCCTCGGGGTGGGAAGGGCAGTGCCAATACTTGGGAGGGGTGCTAATGTTGCAGTTGGTGGATGATCTGTTGGTGATGTCAGCACACTTATGAGAAGACGGTGATTGAGTGAAATGGTGTTGTTTTTTTTCTTTGAGTCACCATTCCTCGGCAGACTACTACTATTGAGTTGTTAAAAATACAAAGCAAATTACTAAGTTGATAAAGGCAAGACTGATGGAATGAGTGATGGTGAAAGTGTGCCTTATTTTTCAGGTCACCCTGCCTCAGTGGGAAACAGCCGATGTGTTAAAAAATGTGTATATATATATATATATATATATATATATATACAGTGGAACCTCGGACAATTCGACATTCGAACGCTTTGTTCAGTAAAAAAAATCATTGGGTAGTCAACCGTTTGCTCAACATGCAACCAAACAAATATGACCTGCTGGAACTTCGCTGTAAACTATTTCGTGTTTTGCCTTTTTCGTTGTTGTTTTACATCGCAGGCCCACATTCCTTGATCCGAAACCCTTGAGGCCAGTAGTGTTTCGAATTTAAGAATTTTTTGAATTTCAGAATGAAGGTGGGATCTAGGGCAGCACCCTATAATCAAACATTAACACTGCAGCAAGAACGCATGAATACTCGCATTAAGTGGGATAAATAAAGACTACAAATACTACTACGGTTTATTTTTAGAGAGTAATACATTGATAAATGAAATAATGAGAGAATTCTAGAACAGGAACATGATTCTCAAGATGATTGACAGAAGGCATTTTTAAAGACTTCTTCA
Source organism: Cherax quadricarinatus (assembly GCF_038502225.1). Classification (NCBI taxonomy): domain Eukaryota; kingdom Metazoa; phylum Arthropoda; class Malacostraca; order Decapoda; family Parastacidae; genus Cherax; species Cherax quadricarinatus. The sequence continues at coordinate 4,081,675 of NC_091359.1, read as the reverse complement.
AGTGTTATCTGTCTTATTAACATAGGTTTCTGTCTAAGCAATCTCTCTTTAACTGAATAAATTACCATAATCTCTTGCTCACTGATAAATGCACGTTGTTCAAGGCCAGCAATTAACTGATCACACATTTTCACCATATCATCTAAGGGGACTTTTTCACCTGTGTTCACAATATCATCATCATCACTACTATTCTCATGCTTATTTGTATTTAACACCATTTCAGCAATTTCTTCGATGTCAGTTTCCTGTAACTCCATTAGCACAGTCAAGATCTTCATTTTTTGCCCTATGCAGTGTTTTCCTATTTTTCATTAGTTTTTGGTCATCACTGTCACTATAAGACTTCAGTAACTTATCTTTCTGTTTCTCTAAATCATAAACAGTGGTAGTTCCAACACCATATTCTTCAGTAAGACTCCGCACTGACACCACAATCAAGCTGCTGCAGTAACTCTACTTTCTGCGTTATTGATAACGTCAGATGGTTCCTTTTCTTTTTCTCACTGTTACCCATAGGGGTATCTGCAGCTTGCTGATATTTTCAGTGAAATTAAACACAGTCACAAAATAAAAAGGAAAAACAAATTATCAGCAAACAGCAGACACATGTGTGAACACTACAAGTGCTGAGACACAACTAGCGGCGTTGGAGTTATGTAGAGATGACTGACGCTCCACATCCCACGAAAAAACTTCGGTTTTCAGAACTTTTCGAATTTCGAAAAAAGGAATGTGGACCTGAAGAGATTCTGAAGAGAAGTTGCAGAGATTGGTGGATGAATTTGGTAGGGTATGCAAAAGAAGAAAATTAAAAGTGAATACAGGAAAGAGTAAGGTTATGAGGATAACAAAAAGACTAGGTGATGAAAGATTGGATATCAGATTGGAGGGAGAGAGTATGGAGGAGGTGAATGTATTCAGATATTTGGGAGTGGACGTGTCAGCGGATGGGTCTATGAAAGATGAGGTGAATCATAGAATTGATGAGGGAAAAAGGGTGAGTGGTGCACTTAGGAGTCTGTGGAGGCAAAGAACTTTGTCCTTGGAGGCAAAAAGGGGAATGTATGAGAGTATAGTTTTACCAACGCTCTTATATGAGTGTGAAGCATGGGTGATGAATGTTGCAGCAAGGAGAAGGCTGGAGGCAGTGGAGATGTCATGTCTGAGGGCAATGTGTGGTGTGAATATAATGCAGAGAATTCGTAGTTTGGAAGTTAGGAGGAGGTGCGGGATTACCAAAACTGTTGTCCAGAGGGCTGAGGAAGGGTTGTTGAGGTGGTTCGGACATGTAGAGAGAATGGAGCAAAACAGAATGACTTCAAGAGTGTATCAGTCTGTAGTGGAAAGAAGGCGGGGTAGGGGTCGGCCTAGGAAAGGTTGGAGGGAGGGGGCAAAGGAGGTTTTGTGTGCGAGGGGCTTGGACTTCCAGCAGGCATGCGTGAGCGTGTTTGATAGGAGTGAATGGAGACAAATGGTTTTTAATACTTGACGTGCTGTTGGAGTGTGAGTAAAGTAACATTTATGAAGGGGTTCAGGGAAACCGGCAGGCCGGACTTGAGTCCTGGAGATGGGAAGTACAGTGCCTGCACTCTGAAGGAGGGGTGTTAATGTTGCAGTTTAAAAACTGTAGTGTAAAGCACCCTTCTGGCAAGACAGTGATGGAGTGAATGATGGTGAAAGTTTTTCTTTTTCGGGCCACCCTGCCTTGGTGGGAATCGGCCAGTGTGATAATAAAAAAAAAGTCACTATGAGGCCTACAAAGACTAGTGATAACAGCCAACCAAAAAGAAAATTGGTTGGGAAAAATCCGTTTGGTGCTCAAACAGATCAGCACTCGAACAGCCTTCTGGAACGAATTAAGTTCGAGTACCAAGGTTCCACTGCATACATTTTATGTATGTATTTCAATAAAGGACACTAATTTAATGCATCATACAGTCACTACCTTGGAGAGAGATGGCCATTGTGTTTGAAAAAAGAAAAGAAGCAACATGAAATTGATTGTGGTTGTTCGTCAATATTATTGTAGGAACTGTCTTTCACTTGTTTTTACACCCCACTCACCATTACTCATGTGGTAGTTTGACAAATGCTTAATATCCACTGTTATTCAAACATTATTGTGCCTTTTGTTTTTTAGTTTCCTTTATCTTTCTACCCTCTCCTCCCTTTGTTTAAAAATTCAAAAATTATTCATATCTTTCTAAGTGCAAGTGATATTGCCTAATTGTTCATTCAGCACAGATGGGGGAGATGGATGACTGTGGGCAGCCACCTTTCATGGTGGGAAAACCATAGATTACCATCAGCCATACTGACTAGGGTTTCTCATCCCAGTGGAGCTGCAGCTATTGTAACAGACCAAGAGCTGCCCTGGTGTGCTTACCATGCTTAGGGCCTCACCTGAATCGAGCTGATCTTGCTTTTCATTGTATGACCCTTTCAGGCTTACCCTAATAATAATAATAATAATATTGCCTTTTGAATATAATCCAAAATGAACGAAATCTATTAACTACAGTAATAGTTCCTTGCATATGTCTTCATTACTCCATATGACTTGTAGCTTTTATTGTTTATTAATTGTTATTTTATTTTTGTTTTTATTGTGTGTGCTTCATATTGTTATTGTTCCAAGTGCTGAGTGACCTACAAAGTCGGTGCTCTGAAAATATTCTACTACTACCTCAGTATGACTTCTCAAAGAAAGTGAAGGGCTCTTGATACAAGAAATTGGATCTGCCCTCCACTTCCTTGGATTAATGACAATGGTTTTAAAAACTGACAAGTTGAAGAATGAAACACCTGTGCAATATTTGGGAATCTTTATTGAGGAAACGTTTTGCCAGCCAGTGGCTTCTGCAGTCCAATACAGAGAGTAACAGGAGTTGAGAAGGGAGTGTGAGGTAATCAGTCCCTCAGCCTCATCTTTTTTCTTGGATTAAACTTCATTGCTTCCCAAATGGGAATAGGTGACATTGGTTACCTGGAGAGAGTTCTGGGGGTCAATGCCCCCACGGCCCAGTCTGTGACCAGGCCTCTCATTACCCAGGCACTATATAACCCCAGTAGGTTTTTGACCTGCCCCTTGAATAAAATAATCCTCAAGGGTTTAGTGCTTCCCTCCTCACTAACAAAATAATCTCTGAGAAGGCAAGTTATGTGGACAAATCTTATCCTTTCCAGGTATACCTGTGCTGTACCATCCCCTCAAGGAAGGTTCCTTGATGTTGGTGAGGGGCTCTTGATTTAGGGAATTGGATCTGTGCTCCAGTTCCCCGAATTAAGCCTGAATGCCTTCCACATCCCCCCCCCCCAGGCGCTGTATAATCCTCCGGGTTTAGCGCTTCCCCCTTGATTATAATAATAATATGTACTAGTTAACTTTAGATAACCTAAAAAAATCAAGAAATGTGGTTTCCACTGATGTCCTGTGACACGGGAGGTTATAAGATCCGATTTAGGGAAAAGGAAGGTAGCTTCAATACTTTGGATCAAGAGCCCTTCATCGACATCAAGGCATCTCCCTCGAAGGAAATTTCAATTGAAATTTGAACTTTGCGGGTGTTAATGTGAGGTGTGGCTGACAGATGGCGTGAGACACTAGATAAAAAAATATAATGTATAGAATTTTTAATGTATCAAGTCTGCAATATAAAAATATATAAATACAAATAATTAATGTAAAAATAAATATGTGGAACGGTATAAGGTGGTTCCTCGTGCCCAGGATTGAGCCCGGGCGAGAGGCGAGTGTCAACAGCAGTGCTGGAGGAGGAAGGTTAAGAGTGTGTGTGTGTGATCCAGTGATGTGTGTCTCAGTTTTGTGAGGTGCACCAGTGTGGGGAGTGGCAGACACAGTAGTGTGTGGGGGTGGCAGGCAGACATCATGGGGTCAGCACACAGCACCAGGAAGATCACACTGGTTAATGATGATAAGGCCGGCGTTATCAAGGTGTCTGACACTATTTCAACTAGTATTCATCTTATTAATATATTTGACTCTCCTTGACAGCAAGAATATAAAAGTCAGTTTAGCAGATAACGGTTTTTTATGCTTCTTTTATTCGTATTAAACTTTTTTCTTTAATTGGAGATGAAGATTTTGTCAGGCTGAGGATGACCGGCCTTAAATTATAAAATATTGTTTCTATAATAAACAAGGTAAAGGAGAGAAAACTTCCTTTATCAAATTATAAAAATTTAAATTGTTAAAGTGTATTAGATTTTATTAATATAATTTCTCCTTAGGCAGATAGTAAGGAAATAAAATTTATAGCCGTTTTTGTAATTTTGAAGGAAAATATTCCTTGAAGGAAGTTGCCTTGATGGTAAGTTTACATTTAGACACAGGTACACATAAATACATTATTATTATTATTATAATCAAGGGGGAAGCGCTAAACCCGGAGGATTATACAGCGCCTGGGGGGGATGTGGAAGGCATTCAGGCTTAATTCGGGGAACTGGAGCACAGATCCAGTTACCAAAATCAAGAGCCTCTCACCAACATCAAGGAACCTTCCTTGAGGGGACACAAATACAATTATCATCGTGTAAACTACCTAGGATAACCCCAACAAAAAAGTCACTTGAAGTGACTATTTCCATAGGGGTGAGAGGCTCTTGATCCAAGGAACCTTACTTGTCCTCTTCCTTGAATTGAATCTTATTGCTCCACATTTACCAGGTAACTTCTGTATTAATTCATATCAGTTTATCACAAGGTCTTCAATAAGAACTTCTTTACTTTGTAACATTGCAGAAGTTGCATACTTGTAGATGCTATATTGTATAATATTTATTATGTTTAGTTTCTTTACATATTAAATACAAGTCTCAAACATGTATAGCATGTGTGATCTAAGAACCCCTGTGGACTTTCCAGAATAAAAAAAAAAAAAGGCATACATAAGAACCTAATTAATAGACGTGCCAAATTAAAAGGTAAATATTTAAGGAATCCAGTGGAAAACAGCTACTCTTTAAAAAAAATTCATAACCCTATGGTAAGGCAACGTTATTTTCCAGCAATATATGCTCCTAAAACCGTTGTTTATTGCAACCATTGTATATTATTATTAATATTATTATTAAAACTAAGCACTTAACCCACAGTGAATACAACCATTGTATAACTATTGTATTATGCAATAATTGTTGCCATGTGTATTGCATATAAAGATGCATGAATGCAAATATTATAATTTTTGGTTTCTTTCTAGCTTTCAGAATCATTGGCATATCGGTTGCGAGGACAGATAGAAGGTCAGCAGGCTGCAGCAGAGGCCTCAGGTCCTGCAGCAGCTGCAGAATCACCTCTAGCCCCTGGGCCTCCATCCCCTACTCCCATAGATTCTGAACCAGTTGCTCTTGAGCCCATTGCTCAGAAGCCCTTGATTCCAGAATCTCCAGTCCATGAATCAGCAGCTCCAGAACCTGTGGCTCCAGAGTCTCTGGTTACTGAACCAACAGCTGTGGGTGAGTCTCACCTTTTGGCTACTGTGCTAGTAAATGATACTTGTGTTTTAGTTGATGTTTCTGAATTTTTCCTTCCGTCCTGCTGTTTGTGGCAGATTATACTGACCTCTCAGCCACCTTTGCTTGTGGATAACCTATTTCAGCCTCTGGAGCCTGCTTGTGTAGAGTTTTGAACCTCTGGTTTCTTTCTGAAAATGAGTCTCTGATCTGCTAAATATCTCTACCCCTCCACCAGTGAAATTTAATAGTTTTTCACCTGAACAGTTGAGAAATTGATGCAGAAGCTGCAGCAAGAACTAGGGAACAATTAATAAGTTGCAGAATTTTTTGAGATACTTTAGGAAGTTGCCATAATTAAAGGCGACAGTAGGTTTGTACTGATGTTGAAATTTCTGGCAGTATTTAAGTTGAAGTTTTTCACATTAGATTGTAGCATAGGTATCTAGTCATTATGCAGGCTTCATAAATAGGCTCATTTCACATCTCCACCTTATGAGTATTGTTGAGATACACAGCTTTTTCTAAATTGTCTGAAGTAAGGACAAACATGATGTAGGACAAAGCATCTACATAACCATTATACTGTAGTGTTTCTTAATATTCAGAATTTCCAGTTGAATGTTATCTTTAGTCTTAAATATAATCTCTCCACTACTGTAAACACAGTCATCTTCTCTTCTGTAATATATACTGTTTTAAAAGTCTGTATTCATTCTATTAATTTTTATATTTTCCCTTACATCACTGGCTGATATTTATTATTATTGTTACTACACCAACAGTTTCCCCCCCATCATTGATCTTTGCTAATAGGAATAAGAAGATGAGAGATAGAGTGTGCTTCCCTGGAGCTGGTGTTGGGGACATTGTCAACAGGCTGGATAATATCATGTCAGGTAATGGGAGCAAGCCCATTATCTGTCTCAGTGCTGGTGGAAATGATACTGGGAAGGGTAGGAGAGAAGAGCTGCTAGATAAGTACAGGTCAGCTATAGATTTCATTAAGTCTAAGGGAGGGATCCCAATCATATGTAGCATCTTGCCTAGAAGGGGAGTAGGAAATGAATGGTTGTCTAGGGCAATTGGTGTAAATTGCTGGCTAGACAGATACTGCAAGGAACTTGCAATCCCATTCATTGACAACTGGAACAACTTTTATGGCAAACATGATATGTATGCAAGGGATGGGGTACATCTCTCTGGGGCTGGGGTGGTAGCACTTGCAGACTCGATTGAGAAGGCCATTGGTGAAATGCCTATGATTTTAAACTGATGGAAGATAGAGGTATGGGTGTGTGTGGGAAACAAGCAGGTTGCAACACTTGGGTTGGAAACAGTAAATGTATAAAAGGCATTCAGCATGAAGTTATAAATAAAGACAATAGATCAGGTCAGCAAACAAAGGGGGACAGCAGAGGGCAGCAAGGGACTAGCTCCCTTAAGGTTTACTATACTAATAGCAGGAGTGTAAGAAATAAGATAGATGAGCTAAGATTAATTGCAAGTGCAGGAAACATAGATATTATTGCTATAACAGAGACCTGGCTCAATCTGAAAGATAGAGAGATGCCCTCTGAATGTCACATACAAGGCTATAAATTATTCCACACTGACAGGGTCAACAGGAAAGGTGGTGGAGTAGCGATGTATGTCAGAGACAATTTAAATTGTTGTGTTAGACAAGATATTAAATTAGAAGCGTCAGCCACTGAATCTGTTTGGTTACAGCTTCTCGAGGGCCGAGAAAAACTGATTTTGGGTGTGATTTACAGGGCCCCAAATCTTGATAGGGAGTGCAGTAAACTTCTATGGGACGAAATTCGTAAGGCATCTACATACGAAAATGTTGTGCTAATGGGAGATTTCAACTATAGACAGATTGACTGGAGCAATTTGACAGGAAATTTAGAGTCAGGTGACTTTCTTGATACGATCCAGGATTGTTTTTTAAAACAGTTTGTGACAGAGCCAACTAGGGGAAATAACCTCCTTGACTTGGTTCTTGCCAGTAGGGAAACACTAATTAATAATCTTGAGGTTAATGATGAGCTTGGGGAAAGTGATCACAAATCACTCAGTTTTAATATATCATGGAATTCCCCTAATAATGGCAATCAAGTCTCCGTCCCTGACTTTCGCTTGGCTGATTTCATAGGACTGAAAAATTACTTAGGTGGGCTGAACTGGAATGACCTGACTAAGGGTCAGGTAGGTGGTGATGGTTGCCGATATGATGCTTTCCAGGGCATAGTTCTAGCTGCTCAGTCAAATTATGTTCCAAATAGGGAAATCAGATCAAACAAAAATGATCCTAAATGGATGAACAATAGATTAAAATATCTGATTGGTCAAAAGAGAGGCATATATAGGCAAATCAAAAGAGGAGAGGGACAATTAAGAAATCGATATATTCAGTTAAAGAGAGAAATAAAAAAGGGAATTAGAAAAGCAAAAAGAGATTATGAGGTTAAAGTTGCAAGAGAATCGAAGACTAACCCAAAAGGATTCTTTCAGGTTTACAGAAGTAAGATCAGGGACAAGATAGGCCCACTCAAAAGTTCCTCGGGTCAGCTCACTGACAGTGATAAGGAAATGTGTAGAATTTTTAACACATACTTCCTCTCAGTTTTTACACAGGAGGATACCAGCGATATTCCAGTAATGATAAATTATGTAGAACAGGACGATAATAAACTGTGCACTATTAGGGTCACAAGTGACATGGTCCTTAGGCAAATAGATAAATTAAAACCTAACAAATCCCCAGGCCCTGATGAACTGTATGCAAGGGTTCTAAAGGAATGTAAAGAGGAGCTTAGCACACCTTTGGCTAATCTTTTCAACATATCACTACAAACTGGCATGGTGCCAGATAAGTGGAAAATGGCAAATGTGATACCTATTTTCAAAACAGGTGACAGGTCCTTAGCTTCGAACTATAGACCAATAAGCCTAACCTCCATAGTGGGAAAATTTATGGAATCAATAACTGCCGAGGCAGTTCGTAGCCACCTTGAAAAGCATAAATTAATCAACGAATCTCAGCATGGTTTTACAAAGGGGCGTTCCTGCCTTACGAATTTATTAACTTTTTTCACTAAGGTATTTGAGGAGGTAGATCATGGTAATGAATATGATATTGTGTATATGGACTTCAGTAAGGCATTTGACAGGGTCCCACATCAGAGACTATTGAGGAAAATTAAAGCACATGGAATAGGAGGAGAAATTTTTTCCTGGATAGAGGCATGGTTGACAAATAGGCAGCAGAGAGTTTGCATAAATGGGGAGAAATCAGAGTGGGGGAGTGTCACGAGCGGTGTTCCGCAGGGGTCAGTGTTGGGCCCCCTGCTGTTCACAATCTACATAAACGACATAGATGAGGGCATAAAGAGCGACATCGGCAAGTTTGCCGATGACACCAAAATAGGCCGTCGAATTCATTCTGACGAGGACATTCGAGCACTCCAGGAAGATTTGAATAGACTGATGCAGTGGTCGGAGAAGTGGCAGATGCAGTTTAATATAGACAAATGCAAAGTTCTAAATGTTGGACAGGACAATAACCATGCCACATATAAACTAAATAATGTAGATCTTAATATTACGGATTGCGAAAAAGATTTAGGAGTTCTGGTTAGCAGTAATCTGAAACCAAGACAACAGTGCATAAGTGTTCGCAATAAAGCTAATAGAATCCTTGGCTTCATATCAAGAAGCATAAATAATAGGAGTCCTCAGGTTGTTCTTCAACTCTATACATCCTTGGTTAGGCCTCATTTAGATTATGCTGCACAGTTTTGGTCACCTTATTACAGAATGGATATAAATTCTCTGGAAAATGTACAAAGGAGGATGACAAAGTTGATCCCATGTATCAGAAACCTTCCCTATGAGGATAGACTAAGGGCCCTGAATCTGCACTCTCTAGAAAGACGTAGAATTAGGGGGGATATGATTGAGGTGTATAAATGGAAGACAGGAATAAATAAAGGGGATGTAAATAGTGTGCTGAAAATATCTAGCCTATACAGGACTCGCAGCAATGGTTTTAAGTTGGAAAAATTCAGATTCAGGAAGGATATAGGAAAGTACTGGTTTGGTAATAGAGTTGTGGATGAGTGGAACAAACTCCCAAGTACCGTTATAGAGGCCAGAACGTTGTGTAGCTTTAAAAATAGGTTGGATAAATACATGAGTGGATGTGGGTGGGTGTGAGTTAGACCTGATAGCTTGTGCTACCAGGTCGGTTGCCGTGTTCCTCCCTTAAGTCAATGTGACCTGACCTGACTAGGTTGGGTGCATTGGCTTAAGCCGGTAGGAGACTTGGACCTGCCTCGCATGGGCCAGTAGGCCTTCTGCAGTGTTCCTTCGTTCTTATGTTCTTATGTTCTTATCTTACTATAAAAAAATTTCCCCTTACCTCATCAGCTACCTCTCATCAAAGAAGAAAGACATTCACCACCATTCTTTCAGTTGCTATCCTACCAGAAGTGTGCTGACTTCACAATATAGATTACTCTTAGACTGCAATATCCCTACCCCTCCAGGATACAGGTACTGCTCATCCCACCTCCAGGATTCAAGTCCAGTTAACTAGTTTTCCCTGAATCCCTTCATAAGTTACCTTGCTCATACACCAACAGCATGTCCATTAAAAAACCACTTGTCTCTACTCCAATCTAACATGCTTGTACAAACCTGCTTGATGTTCAAGCCCCTAATACTCAGAGCCTCTTGTACCCTTTGTCCAACCATTCCTGGCATGAACCCTATCTTTCACCCCAGATTTATATAGCTTCTTTGTCATCCTATTATTCCATCTTCTCTACATGCCCAAACCCCCTCAACGGTTTCTTCTGAGCCCTCCGAATTATGCTCTTTGAGAGCCCCACTTTGTCTTAAATTTTATGCTCTAAATTCTTTGCATATTCACATTACACACTGGTCTCAAACATTTCTTCACTACCTCAAGCTGCTACCTCGCTGCAGCACTCAAATCCCATGCCTCATGCCCGTATAAGTGTTGGTACCACATTGTACTCTGATACATTCCCACAGATACTTCAAAATGCTACCCACCTTTATTCCCTCATTTATTTTGTAGTTTTAGCACTTAGTTTTGATTATAATAATATTTTATAGTTCACCATGTCTTTCATAGACATATCTAATCCCAAATATCTACATACATTAACTTCCACACTACTCCCTTTTGAGTTGATATTTAATGTATTATTGCCTAGACTTTATTACCCTCGTCACCTTGCTCTTCTGTTTTCTTTTACATAACCTCTTAACCCTTCGACTGTTTCGGCCGTACATATACATCTTACAAGCCAATGTTTCGGACGTATGTACAGTATACGTACTCAATAATTCTAGCGGCTTCAAATCGAGCAGGAGAAACCTGGTAGGCCCACATGTGAGAGAATGGGTCTGTGTGGTCAGTGTGCACTGTATAAAAAAAAATCCTGCAGCACGTAGTGCATAATGAGAATAAAAAAACTCTGACCGTGTTTTTGGATTAAAACGCCGACTTTGAGGTGTATTTTCGTATATGGTTGTATTCTCGTTTTCTTGGTCTCACTTGATAGAATGGAAAACATATTACAGAAACAGAGATGATTTTAATTAGTTTCACGATGAAAACGACCTTGAAATTGAGCTCAAAGTAGCGGAAATGTTCGATTTTTACCAATGTTCAAGAGTAAGCAAATCACACCACACATCCAATACACATCAACTGGGGAGTCTGATATTCTTTCACTAGTACACAGATATTATACCATTTTTACAATAATGCAGTAGTCTGCATAACAGTAAATCTATTTTTTGTGTGAATAAAAAATCAAAATAGAAAGCAAGAGTAATGTAAGAGGGGCCTGGAGACATGACTAATGGACAGAGGATATGTTATTTTAGTGCCAAGAATGTCTGCATTATTTATTCTGGACCCTATTTTGAAACTGGCATCTTTTTTAATTTGCATGACATTGGCCAAATTGCCAATTTCTGACCACTTTATTGGGTAGCTGAAATTGGTAAATGGGCAGTTTCTTGTACTCAGTTGATAGAAAAAAATGGAGTTCTAAAGAAATAGTTATGAGTTTGGTTGACTGGAACAATGGAATTGGCCAAAAAATAGGGCTCAGTCGGCGAAACATTAACATGTCATCAATGTTATTCTGGTTCTGCTGTCAATTATATAAATTGCTTTTGCTCATAAATGTGCTAAAGAAAATGTCTTGTATATTTATTACGTACAGTTATGCAATTTTGTTACCCTTGAGCCAAATACTTCCTTAATCGAATTTGCTGCTTTAGCCTGCTGTGGCATGTTATTGCTTCTAGCACAAAACTGCATGTACACTCACTAGAAATAAAAATCAAACCAGAAATGTAACCAATTAAGATTTTATTTCATATTAAGTTTAAGCCTGACGTGCTGCATACTCAGGTAAGGTACCATGCCACAGCTTTGCTTCTTAAAAGAAAGTACGGAGGTATACGATTACTGCTCAACATGGTCGTAGATCTTTCAGTGGAGTGTGTTTTTCACCCAATTTGATTAATTTATGTAAAAAAAAATGGAAGTATAACCACATATAACAAGAGAAGTAGAAGAGGGAAAAAATATACCTGTCACTGGTGGGTAAAAAGAAAAAAAAAAAATTAGCTTTGCTCATCGCATTTAGACCTAACTTTGTGTATTTTAAATTATAGGTTTATATCAGTTTTTGAAAAGTAATGTGTATTATTTTGAGTGATAGTATGTGCAGACTAGCTCGAGATACTTTCTCCCTTTGGCTAAAAATAATGCCAAAAACTTCTGCAAGATTTTTTTAGTAATTAAAACCCTGAAGCTTCAGCAGAAATAACACAGGTTTGAATAGATTTTCGTGTCAGCAAATTTGCATTCATACTGGAGTAACTGTAGGCCCATCCCTCAACCTTATAACCCCAAGGTTAACTGGTTTGTAGCTCTTGCTGAGGTCCGAAATGTTGAGTTATGGCTACAGCATAAAGTATACTGTACTGCCACATGATTGGTTCAATCACATGCCTGCTGTTGAGAGCCTAGTACCATAATGAGCTTTTAATATCACTGATATTGTAGTTAAGTTACAGTACCATGGATGGAGCTTCACAACTAACACAGAATTTGGAAAATTAACTTCAAATGAAATTTCATTTCATTTTCGTCTATTATAAAGTCCTTATGTGAACCATTATTAAGTAACTACTTGATAATGGCCAAGGATGAACTGAAATGCCATCTAAATTTTCAGCTTCAAATTGCAAGTTAATGCAAATTGCTGAAGTCATTTTCTCATCTGTGCAATGGCATGTCATTTGCTAGTGTGTGGCTGGTCCTGTTATGTCAAAGGATCTTGTGTAACTATTTTGGCCTCTGAAATCACTTGCAGTGCTTATAAGTAACTTGTAAAATTGAGTGCATGATGGTAGCAAATGTTAAATTTCCCATGAAATTTGTATTACATTAAGTATTGCAATAAGCATGCTTATATGTTGCCTCTAGATATATTGCTTTTATTGCAAACAAAATAAAAACCAAATGGCTGAAATATGATGGTTATAGGCTTTTGAACATGAATAAGTAGTGTTTCATGCACTTTCCTGCACAGCTCAAGCAGTGAATGAGGCCATACTAGACAGTGATGCATATCCAACAGCTTAAACATTACAGTTTCTCCATCGTTTTCTTTGGCAGTTGGAGTAAATGAGGGCACGACAAAAGTAGCATCTGCTGATGCAGAGACTTCACCCCCTCCAGATATTGGTGTGGCATCTAAGTAAGTACAACAGAAATTGAGTTGTTCTCGTTATATCCGTTCATGAACACTCAGGATTTGTACAGTACCTGCTTAAAATTATTTGGTTAGTGAATCTGGACAAAACCTGTGCTGGTATCATTCATTGGGTTAATGACATTAAAGACCTGATATAATCACATTAACAGTGGGAGTCTTAACAGTTTATTTCCAAATGATGGAAAAAGTGGTAGTCTACAAGACGTGTGCATGAATTTTATATCTGATAACCTTGATTGGCACATGATTATACATTTTTGAGATCTGCATTTTTAAATGTTTGTTTTTCTTCATAATTCAGTACAGTAGTCCCCTTGTGCCTGCAGGTGATACATTCCAAGACCTATTGCAGATACCTGAAACTGCGGATAGTAGCTAACCATATAAGTTTTTTGTTTACATACTTATGATAGTTTAATTGATAAATTATGCGCAGTAGGACATTACCAACATTATATAATAATAAAATACATTGTACATATACTTCACGAATGGAAGATTAATTCTCGCTGTGCATCTTGGTGACCTCAGTATGTTTTTTTTTTCCTTGTTGTATTGTCGAGAATTAGCATTTCTTCATGGCTTCTCTAAGGCTTTGAAGAACTGCCACATCACTACTTTTGTGCTTTGGTGCCATTATTAACCCTTCAACTGTCCAAACAAATTTACGTTCACATGCATAGTGCTCCAAAAGTAGATCTACTTTTTTCTACATATTTTCGAATGTAACAAAAAAAAAAATAGATCAAGGTTTTTTTACGTTTTCAAATGTAAAAAAAAATTACCTTTTTTTTTTTACATACTTTCAAATGTTGAAAAAACGTAGATCTACGTTTGGACAGTTTAAGGGTTAAGCAGAATTAAGGGTTATTTTCAGGCCATTGTAAACTGCGGAAACTGAATCTGCGGATGCAGGGGCTCTACTGTGTACAATTTTATTGCTATTTAATTCACAAGTAGCCCACAAAATGGGATAATTATGAATTGTTCAAGCTGTGTAGCTTAATATTTAAGGGACTGCACGATATGGAGTTATAACTGTGTTTATTCAAGTGTTTTTTTTTTTTAACCCCCCCTCTTCCTTGTGTTCAAGTTGATTTACCTCCATTATATTATACACTTGTATATATTAAGTTGCTGCTTTGTAGTTGTATTGTTTTCTAAGGAGGTTATTTTAACAGAGCTGGTCCACCACCTTCACTTAGTCATCCAAGTGGTAACATCCCACCATGGTCTATATATGCTGAGGAAGCTCATTTGATGGTAATGCGGTTACGAGAAGAAAAGGAACGAGAGATGGAGAAACTGAACCTCGACTGGCGTGAGAAAATGGAAGGCAGAGAAAAGGAGGTAAATATCAGTAGTTTGTATGGTAAAATGATTTAAGGAAGCAAGTTAATTTTTAGTGATAAATATGAATGCCATAGCTGAAAGCAACCAGTGAACATTTAGCCACAGTTTAAAGACTTTAGTATCAAAGAGAGAGAAACTTAATCAAAGATCTAGCTAGATATGCAAAAAACTAGTTTACATCTAATAAGAGTAATATTGTATGAAAATGGATGTGATTAATGATTACTTGATTTGTGGGGAAGCTTTGAATCTGGGGAATAGGAGGCAATTAAGCTTTGTCCAGAGAAGTGAAGGGTAGCTCCAATTCCCTGAATAAAGTGCCCTTCACTAACATCAAGGCACCTTCCCTGAAGGGAAGTGTTTCTCATGACTAAAATGTTTTCATTTCTGAATCATTGAGGCCACTTTTCTGGAAAAATTAATAGGGAGAAAGTAAACAAAGATACTGAGATAGAGAGATAAAAATTACTGTATCTTTATAGTTTACAAAAATGGCTCGCTTTTCTGCGGAGGAAGTTACTGCTGCTCTCAAAGATGTTGAGAAGCTGTTTGTGAAAGCATCATGTGACCCTGTTTGCCAGAATCAACAAGAGGCTGTCATGAGCTGTTATCAAGACCACCCACGGCAATCCCTTCGATGTGCAAGAGAAGTGGAACACTTCACTCAGTGTGTCGACCTGTCACGTTTGGTAAGATTTAAAAAATAAATAAATTTTTATACATTTACTAACATTGTACTTGTAGAGGTTTATTATATTTGAGTATTTGCTACTCTTATTATTACAATCATAACTAGGTGCTAAACCCACAAGGGTCATACAGCATTTGCTACTCTATAGTAGTGGAATACAGCACTATCTAATAAATTTTGGTTAAGGTGGGTTGAAGTGTTGAATTCATCAATTAGTAAATTTTTTTTCCCCACCATTCACTCAGTAGCTGTCTGGCCAGAAGTATGAAGACCTTGAGTTAAGTAAACTATCCATGTTCAGTAGATGCCAGTATGATCAGTTTTGTAAGGCAGCATAAGCTGTCCTGTTTGTATTTAAGTTGCCACTAGTATACCTCTCATAAGAGGTTCCTTGATGCTGACAAGGGGCTCTTGATCAAAAGGAATTGGACTGGTGCTCCCTTCCTTGGACTGAACCTAAATGCCTTGCCTTCCATTCATATAGATATATGACCTACAGGTTAACGGCAACCCCCCCCCCCCTCCCCAGTTTAATAATATCTCCAGGACTCAAGTCCAGCAGGCCGGACTTGAGTCCTGGAGATGGGAAGTACAGTGCTTGCACTCTAACACCCCTCCTTCAATGTTGCAGTTTAAAAATTGTAGTGTAAAGCACCCTTCTGGCAAGACAGTGATGGAGTCAATGATGGTGAAAGTTTTTCTTTTTCGGGCCACCCTGCCTTGGTGGGAATCGGCCAGTGTGATAATAATAATAACTATTAAATATTTTACTTTTTTCTTTTCAGCAATCTGTAATGAAGCAGAGAGCAAACTAGTGCACATAAAGGATCAAGAATGTTCACCTTAGTTTGGTTTAGGTCAAATTTGCTGCTATTGTATAGTATACTGGAAGTTGTAAATGTCTAGAGGATTTAAATTATTGTACATTTAAAATTTTAATTAATAAAAATACTTACTCTTGTATAAATTGATTCATTTAAATTCTGCCTTTGGAGTATGAGAATTTTTTTCTATTCTAAAAAGTTTAACATTTAATTCTGCAACTGTTCTCCACTAATGATCTCCAAAGTGATATTTCTCTTAACTATACTAAATCATAAAGTTGTAAATTTCCCTAGATGCTGTACAGTAGCTATAGTTAATTTAGCAGTGTAAGGAAATACAATCTGGTGTAGCACAAAACAGGAAAGAGATGCTGAACAATTAGAGCTTTGATACACCAATTTAGCCATTCTCTGATCTTAATGCTAGCACCTTTCACTAATTAAATTTAGGCCAAAATACGTCAAGCCATTCATTATTTCACCTGTATGTAAATATCTACACTTCATCTACCACCCTTTCCCAGTACCAGTTCACTTCACTGCAATGGTGGGGCTGGAGCAGTTTGTGCTTAGTGCTAGAAGTTTCTCTGGGAAGGCCATTTGATCAAGAAACGATCTATCCTTCCTTTTCTTGAACTGAGTGCCTCCCATTCCCCCAAATGCTGTTTTGACTCGCGTGCCTACTGGCTGAGCATTCCCCCATGACTATAATAATAATGGGAGGAATGCCACTCTTCCCCAAGGGTTGTGCCTAACCAAGAACTCAATATTTCTTTGCCTAAAGAGTACATGAAGGGGGAAATACTAAATTTGCTACTTTTGGAGTGAAAATTTTTACTTAAACTATTTCAACTTCCTTTGTCATTATGACTTCCGTAATAACAAATTGGTCAAAACTGGAGTACGTTTTTAATGATGACAGAAATGATCCAAGATATTTACCACGTTTAAAACACTGAAAAACCAAATTATTAGAATGCTTTGTAAATACTGTAAAAAAAAAAAAAAAAAAATTATGAATACATGTACTACTTTGGAATGCAAATAGCGTTTGTAAATAAAAACTGCATTAAATATTTACACCATGTTCAGGTTTTATTTGCCTAACAATATACACTTACAAATATTCTCTGTCTCGAGGAGGATTCTTTTTGGCAAAACGTTTTTCACCCCTGAAAGAAAAGCTAAAATCAGTCTTACACCAATATTAAATAAAATACAATAGTAAAAAAACATATTAAACATTTAAGCTTTAACATTATATCATGGTGCAACTAACCTAAAAGGCTTGAAAGACTTCTTGCCTACCACTCCCTCCATACCATCTCCACTGAGGGAGAAACAATTTATGACCACAATCTTTATTAATATACTGCCAAATTTTGTAATTGTACCAAGTACCTATTGACCTCACTATTGGGATTTAACTCTTCCTCATATTCATAATAGAACCATGGACCAAATTTCTGAATTCTGCAAAATTCCCTAAAAAGTCAATGCATGAGATTTTTTTAAATGGTCATCCATCAATGAATGTAGCTTAATTTCCCTAAGCTTTTGCTGAGAAAGGTAAATAAAATAACCAGCATTCAGCAGACGGCCGACTTGTTGAAAGAAAAAAAAAAAAAAATCTATTGAATGGCCCACTTGGGTTCAGCACTTATGACTATAACATGAACAACTATGAAATATATAAAAAAAAATGAAGCACATGGGTTATATAGTGATGCAGAGGTTAGAGTATGAAATAGGAGTTGTAGTACCTTGGAGGGTGGGACTTTTTGGAGAGGAAGGCAGCTAGTGTGTGCATCAGGGCACAAAAAATAGCAGAGTATGTGCTCTTTCAGAGAAGGCAGTCACTGATAGATGTTGTACCATCAGTACAACCTAACAGTCTTTACACAAAACCACATTTATATCACACAGCCTTTGCTTATCTAAATCTGCTGTAAGACCTAATGCAGGTTTAGCACTTGCTCTTGAATACAATAGTAACTGCAGTATTTAGGTTTGCCCTACCTAAAATTTGACCAGTACAAAGATTCAACCCACAACAGTCTACTGTACTAACACCTAGGTATCACTATTACTATTATTGAAACAGAGACTGTGCTTGGCAAAGAGACTTGCCCGAGTATTGCCCTAACTAGAATTTTAACTCGACCTATTGCAGTGCAGGCATTCTCACACCATACATGCAGAGGCGGTTATGTGATCAGGATGAGTTTTTGACACTGCAGGTGGGACATCATGAGCACAGCTCTGCTCCTGGAGCTACAAATAGGTACTGTAATTACACAAACCAGGGCAAAATCTCATAATAAATGCTAATATAGAAAGATGGTCAAACAAAGTTTGAAATACACATAAATCAATCAACTTTCCCACTAATAGCACTAACAGTTTATCAGAAAGTGTTAAGAGCAGAACGTAATACAGAAGGGCCCCATGTACAGTTTCCACATTTTCATTGGCTTTTAATTGATCCTTTGTTCATTATGCTCAGTGCTTTTACCACTTTTCTGCCATTATCATACAACAGTTGTGCAAGGGAAGGGCGAATGATGTCATATTTTAAGGTAAGTACTGTATGTACTGTGTATTTATTTTACTTTTTTATCTGTTTTATGCCTAGCTGTCTTGAGCACTTAATATATGATAGTGTAAACATGTCATTAGGTATTTTACACACATTCAATGACAAAAATGCTCTTTTCCACCTGCTGGTGATTCTTGCTTATCGTATGGGATCATGAACCTTAGGAGGCATACGAACAGGGCCTGCCTGTATGGAAAAAAATGGTGTGGTAGATTTCCTGGAAGACCTATTTTACACAAGTGCCTAGAGGAAAAATACAATTACCTATTCTGTTTAGATATAGAGTTGAGAATCCTTTATCCAAAATGCTTGGAATTGGAAGTTTCAGATTTTTTAATATTTGTATATTTGCATCTGTAAAATGGGACAGTTTGGGGATGGGACACAAGTCTAAACACAATACTGTACTGTATAGGTAGTGTACCAAAAAAACAGGATCACTGCTTACAAAATGAAGATAAATGCAAGCCCAGACTACGCTGTTAGATTTTCATCAGCAACAATCTTGTCAAACACATCAATGAATTTCTTTGCCGCTTCATGATTAGTAGATGCTTTATCACCTCTAATCTTTAAATATTTAATGCCATGCCTTTTCTTAAATTTCTGTAACCAGCCTGCTGAACATTCAGTTACCTTCAATATTCAGCTCATCATGATAGATTTTTGCTTGTTTCATGATCAGCATTCCGTTAAGCAGCATATGCTCACTTCTACATTGATGAATCCACGCCAGCACAGAATTTCAACAATTTGTCCTTTTGTTTCTTCAAATCATAGATAGTGCCAAACTCCTCAGTCAGACGCTTCACACTTACACTGCTGTCAAGTTTTTCCAACAGCCTGACTTTGTGATACAGATAAACATAAATGCTTCCTCTTTTTCTTTTCACTATTACCCGTAGGCCTTTTTAACATTTTCTGCAATATCTTCACACCGCAGAGCACAAAACATGCAATAATCAGCGAGTAATTGCTGCTGACAACAAACTGGCGCTAATACAGATATAAAGCTCATCTGCCTCGGCTCAACAGACACAGGATTGAGCCTCCACTACGTCTTGTGCTGAATGATCTATTTGTGGTGCATCATGTTAACACTCAAAAATCTTTCAGATTTTGGAATTTTGGATAAAGGATTCAGAACTATTATCTTTCTCACCTTGGGAACCATCGATGCTTTGTAGTAAAAGTAAGCTCCCTCAGATCCTTGTTGATAAAGTATGGGTGTTTCTTCTGGAAAAGCTGTTTCATCTCCTTGCTATACTGAACTTTCAGTAAGGAGTCAGTGTCTTGGGGTGGCTCAGGTAATGGCTGAAATTAGAGTAAAAATTTAAACCCTAAGTATTGTTCACTTACATACGTAGTGTACACATCCCCCCACCATTCCTAAATCTTCTTTATTCGGCAATAATACTACGGAAAGTGTGTGCTATTGTTCTAGATAAACCATTGACTAAGTCTAGAAACATCTTCCTTGAGATAAACATATATTTCCTCTTCCAGCACTTAATACCCTGGATTACTTTAACCCCTAAACAGTCCAAACGTATATATACGTTCACTCGCATAGCGCCCAAAATTTTTTGAGGAAAAAAAAAAAAAAAAAACTTTTTTTTAATAGGAAAGAAGAGCATATGGCACCCAGGCATCCCCAATCTTTTTAATATGGCGCACAGTGAGTGCGCACACCCATTCTCTCATGTTTTATGCGACTCAGGCTTATCGTGGCAATGTTGAATGAATGACAAAGAAAACGTATATATACGTTTTGGGCGCTACGCGAGAGAATGTATATATATGTTTGGTCCGTTTAGGGGTTAAAAATCACAATGATGCACATTAGTTTAACACTTTTATTATAATAATTATTGTACATTTACAAAACTGCACTATATGTTGATGCTAATTTCAATGGCATATTTTTTTTTTTTTTTTTAGTTAGGTACAGTATACTGTATAATTTTCTAATTTTCAATGTCTCATTAATCTTAGGGTTCATATTGTTCAAACCTGCCCAAATTGTGCAAACCTTGAAAATATTTATAGTGAATAAAGTTACTGAATGATTCGCCTTTTTTCTTTTTTACCTCCACTCAAGGAAGCCTAATTTTATTTTAATTCCTAAATTGTGGCCAAGACACTAGTATGCAGGTGAAGCCTATGTCTGACTTGTACACGCAATTTTTTGTGGCTTCAAATAAGCCACCTGTCAATATTTTGACTTCAACACATCTGTGTGTGTCTACTACAACCTCATTATTCCTTTGAAAAAATCTGAGGTCAGATGGGCCCACGTAATACATTGTGGGTAACACTGCCTAACTAGCAAGACCTGTTCCACTACTAAACAGGGTGTACAACTGACAGGAAGATGCCTTATTCTTTCCAAATTCATTCAATTTCATGATACTTATAGGAAATTCAGGCAAAAAGCATATTATGTAGATTTAACCAAGGATAATCCAACAAAGTCTAGCAATATGACTTATTTCCATGTTTCAATGAGTATTACAGCTTAAAACAACTGTAATATAGTAAAATTTCCTTGTACATATGTTTTAAAGTGATCTTGCAAGCACATGGGTGTTATGGATACACAGACATTACAGTGTGTACATAACCTAGAACATTCCCTCAAACCTAAATATAGTACAGCATAATTAGCCTAG
The DNA here is from genome assembly GCF_038502225.1 of Cherax quadricarinatus. Lineage (NCBI taxonomy): Eukaryota > Metazoa > Arthropoda > Malacostraca > Decapoda > Parastacidae > Cherax > Cherax quadricarinatus. The sequence goes on along the minus strand of NC_091359.1, from coordinate 4,060,217 downwards.
GATAACCCAACACAGTCAAACAATATTACTAATTTCACTGTTTTGAGGAGTATTATTCTACAAACAATTGGAATAACAAAAGTATTCCTTATACAGTGTTATATAACCAAAAGAGTAAAAAATTAATAATAAAACAATTATTTGCACCAATTTATGTTGTATGTACAAGTGGAGCAATGACGGGTTAAGTATTTTCCCATGTTTGAAGCACTAAAACACCTTAAAACACAACTAATCATCCTAAGAAGCTTGTGTATATAAATATAAAAACCAATAAAAAATGATAAACAATCATAATTGGGCAAGAATAAGTTATCAAATGCAAATATTGCTGGCACATTTACCCCTCTGTTGCCAACATGTGATCATATATTCGCCAAATTCAACACCATAAAAACCTAAGTATTCATCAGATTTTCCCATCTTAATCTTATTCGATTGATAATGATGCACTCTTTCAATCTTTAAGGGAAAAAAATCTAAATCTTGCCCCACACACAGGAAATTTATTTTCCAGGTATGCCACAATTAAAAGGTAAATTACTGGGAAGTGCTAAACCCACTGGGGTCATGCTGTGCTTGGGAGGAAATGAGGTTCACTACAAGGAAAGATGAGCCCAGCTCCTTGGATCACCCTCGCAAGATGTTTTTAATTTGCTTCTCAATTAACCAACCTTGTATAAAAAATGTGTGCAATCAAATGCAATCTTTACTACAGTTTTTTGTTTTTTACTGGCATTCCATCAGAAAAATATTCTAAACACACCTTTGTCATTTCATATGGAACTTTAAGTTCAGGATGCCAGCACACGACGATGTTTCCATCATCAGTCACAACTACGGCCTCCTCCCTGCCACGAGCTTTCCAAGCCTGCTGGTAGCTACTCAGGTGTACTCGTGTTTCTGTGAGGCATTAATAAGGATGGTCATTTATCACTACAGAATGAAGCTAATGTGCAATCATATTTATTTTCTACAGGTATTCCTTAACCCGTAAACCGTCCAAGCAGATCTACGTTCACGTGTAGTGCTACAAAAGTAGATCTAAGTTTTTTTTTACATATTTTCAAATACATATAACAAAAAAAAAAAAGTAGACCAAAGTTTTTTTACACATTTTCAAATGTAGAAAAAACAAAAAGATCTACAGTGGAACCTCAAAAATCGAACTTAATCCGTTCCAGGAGCTAGTTCTAAATTCGAAAAGTCTGAAATTCGAAGCAATATTTCCCATAAGAAATAATGGAAATACAATTAATCCGTTCCAGAAACCCAAAAATATTCACACAAAAAATACATTTTATAGAGATTAATTACAGTTTTACATACAACAAATACTAAAGTTTAGTAATACATATAAAATAACATTTTTACTTACCTTTATTGAAGATTGGTGATGGCATCTGGAAGATAGGGAGGAGGAGAGAGGGAGTTGGGGTTAGTGTTTGGAAGGAGAATCCCCCTCCATGAGCACTTCAGGTAAAGCCCTCTCTAGGGTTACTTCCCTTCTCTGTCTTTTAATGCCACTAGGACCAGCTTGAGAGTCACTGGACCCCTGTCTCACAAAATAACTGTCCACAGTTCTGTTTCTGGCACCTCTTTAACATTTCCTTAAAATGGGACATGGTTCTGTCACTGAACTTGTTGCAAAGATGGCTTGTTTCAGCTTGCTCAGGGTGGTACTTCTGCACAAACATTTGGACATCATTCCACTTGGCACAAATCTCCTTAATCTTTGAAGAAGGCACCTCATCCACTCCCTATATTAACACCTTTCACAACATCAGCTTCTTTGATCTGTTCTTTCTTTGACAGGACAGAACCGATGGTCGACTTGTTTTTTCCCATACATCCTGGCAAGCTCAAGAAGTCTCACACCACTCTCATACTTCTGTATTATTTCCTTCTTCACATCTATGGTGTTTCTCACTTTCTTTACCACAGGGGTACCACTAGCAAGTTTCTTTGGGGCCATGGCAGCTTATTTCACAGTCCCACAAGCACTAAACACAACGAAATAATCGTAAAATGCATGAATGAGAGCGCAGGTTAGTGTTCACTCAAGCATAAACAAAGCTAGACTGCTCATGGCGCCTGCGCAGGGACGCGGACAGAGCGGGCGACAGACAGGTCCCATACCCGGCGGTTCGAAAATAGGGGCGCGTTCGATAATAGGGACACAGTTTGTCCGAAAAAATGGTCCTATTTTCGAAACGTTCGATATGTGATACATTCGATTTTTGAGGTTCCACTGTACTTTTTTTACATACTTTCAAATGTTGAAAAAACGTTTATATACGTTTGGACTGTTTACGGGTTAAGTTATAAGTTACTATGTTACTCTGCTATTACATTATAATATTCATGAAGTGCTAAACTTACAAGTCATATACTAATACCTGGGGAAAGAAAGGCAATTAGGTTTGAACCATGAGGTCTTCAGCACCAGGTGCTATATGACAATAGGGATTATATAGCACCTGGAGAATGGGATTCAAGCAGGTTTGATCCAAGGGAAGAATAGGTCTAATTCCATGGATCAAGAGCTAATCACTGGCCTCAAATCACTTCCATTAACTGGCAAAAATGAAAACCTACAGATTTACCATATTGCAGCAATTTAATGTATTTAACCCTACATTCCTGTGAACAATGACCCAAGGATGGAGTGGTTTAAATTCCTTGGATCAAAAGCCCTTCACCTGCATCAGGCTGCCCTTGAAGAGAACATGTCATTAATAACCCAGAAAGGCATTATTATTATTATTCATTTATGTATGTATGTATGTGCAAGGAATTTGCAAGAGCAGGCGAAATATACACAAACACTGATCTCTGGTTGAAGGAGACTCGAACCTACGAACCTTGGAACAAGGTACGTAGTGCTTTACCAATCTACCCACACTGGACCAATACCTTGGAGTCCAGCTTGCGCTATACTTTGATCCAAGGCAGCCAGCTTTCAGGGAGAAGGCTTACAGCTTTTCATCTCATCCCCTGCATGCATCAGTCTTACTAGAGATATTAACAATGCAAGGAATTCACAAGAGCAGGCAAAATATACACAAACACTGATCTCTGGCTGAAGGAGACTCGAACCTACGAATCTTGGAACAAGGTACGCAGTGCTTTACCAATCTACCCACACTGGACCAATACCTTGGAGTCCAGCTTGTGCTAGACTTTGATCCAAGGCAGCCAGCTTTCAGGGAGAAGGCTTACAGCTTTTCATCTCATCCCCTGCATGCATCAGCCTTACTAGAGATATTAACAATGCA
>NC_091359.1:4044439-4054439 GCF_038502225.1 Cherax quadricarinatus | reverse complement strand
GATGGGCTAATGAGAGCATAGGCAATGGGGTCGAAGAGGTATGGGGTAGGTTTAAAAATGTAGTGTTAGAGTGTTCAGCAGAAGTTTGTGGTTACAGGAAAGTGGGTGCAGGAGGGAAGAGGAGCGATTGGTGGAATGATGATGTAAAGAGAGTAGTAAGGGAGAAAAAGTTAGCATATGAGAAGTTTTTACAAAGTAGAAGTGATGCAAGGAGGGAAGAGTATATGGAGAAAAAGAGAGAGGTTAAGAGAGTGGTGAAGCAATGTAAAAAGAGAGCAAATGAGAGAGTGGGTGAGATGTTATCAACAAATTTTGTTGAAAATAAGAAAAAGTTTTGGAGTGAGATTAACAAGTTAAGAAAGCCTAGAGAACAAATGGATTTGTCAGTTAAAAATAGGAGAGGAGAGTTATTAAATGGAGAGTTAGAGGTATTGGGAAGATGGAGGGAATATTTTGAGGAATTGTTAAATGTTGATGAAGATAGGGAAGCTGTGATTTCGTGTATAGGGCAAGGAGGAATAACATCTTGTAGGAGTGAGGAAGAGCCAGTTGTGAGTGTGGGGGAAGTTCGTGAGGCAGTAGGTAAAATGAAAGGGGGTAAGGCAGCCGGGATTGATGGGATAAAGATAGAAATGTTAAAAGGAGGTGGGGATATAGTTTTGGAGTGGTTGGTGCAATTATTTAATAAATGTATGGAAGAGGGTAAGGTACCCAGTGATTGGCAGAGAGCATGCATAGTTCCTTTGTATAAAGGCAAAGGGGATAAAAGAGAGTGCAAAAATTATAGGGGGATAAGTCTGTTGAGTGTACCTGGTAAAGTGTATGGTAGAGTTATAATTGAAAGAATTAAGAGTAAGACGGAGAATAGGATAGCAGATGAACAAGGAGGCTTTAGGAAAGGTAGGGGGTGTGTGGACCAGGTGTTTACAGTGAAACATATAAGTGAACAGTATTTAGATAAGGCTAAAGAGGTCTTTGTGGCATTTATGGATTTGGAAAAGGCGTATGACAGGGTGGATAGGGGGGCAATGTGGCAGATGTTGCAAGTGTATGGTGTAGGAGGTAGGTTACTGAAAGCAGTGAAGAGTTTTTACGAGGATAGTGAGGCTCAAGTTAGAGTATGTAGGAAAGAGGGAAATTTTTTCCCAGTAAAAGTAGGCCTTAGACAAGGATGTGTGATGTCACCATGGTTGTTTAATATATTTATAGATGGGGTTGTAAGAGAAGTAAATGCGAGGGTCTTGGCAAGAGGCGTGGAGTTAAAAGATAAAGAATCACACACAAAGTGGGAGTTGTCACAGCTGCTCTTTGCTGATGACACTGTGCTTTTGGGAGATTCTGAAGAGAAGCTGCAGAGATTGGTGGATGAATTTGGTAGGGTGTGCAAAAGAAGAAAATTAAAGGTGAATACAGGAAAGAGTAAGGTTATGAGGATAACAAAAAGATTAGGTGATGAAAGATTGAATATCAGATTGGAGGGAGAGAGTATGGAGGAGGTGAACGTATTCAGATATTTGGGAGTGGACGTGTCAGCGGATGGGTCTATGAAAGATGAGGTGAATCATAGAATTGATGAGGGAAAAAGAGTGAGTGGTGCACTTAGGAGTCTGTGGAGACAAAGAACTTTGTCCTTAGAGGCAAAGAGGGGAATGTATGAGAGTATAGTTTTACCAACGCTCTTATATGGGTGTGAAGCGTGGGTGATGAATGTTGCAGCGAGGAGAAGGCTGGAGGCAGTGGAGATGTCATGTCTGAGGGCAATGTGTGGTGTGAATATAATGCAGAGAATTCGTAGTTTGGAAGTTAGGAGGAGGTGCGGGATTACCAAAACTGTTGTCCAGAGGGCTGAGGAAGGGTTGTTGAGGTGGTTCGGACATGTAGAGAGAATGGAGCGAAACAGAATGACTTCAAGAGTGTATCAGTCTGTAGTGGAAGGAAGGCGGGGTAGGGGTCGGCCTAGGAAGGGTTGGAGGGAGGGGGTAAAGGAGGTTTTGTGTGCGAGGGGCTTGGACTTCCAGCAGGCATGCGTGAGCGTGTTTGATAGGAGTGAATGGAGACAAATGGTTTTTAATACTTGACGTGCTGTTGGAGTGTGAGCAAAGTAACATTTATGAAGGGATTCAGGGAAACCGGCAGGCCGGACTTGAGTCCTGGAGATGGGAAGTACAGTGCCTGCACTCTGAAGGAGGGGTGTTAATGTTGCAGTTTAAAAACTGTAGTGTAAAGCACCCTTCTGGCAAGACAGTGATGGAGTGAATGATGGTGAAAGTTTTTCTTTTTCGGGCCACCCTGCCTTGGTGGGAATCGGCCAGTGTGATAATAATAAAATATACATATACATATACATATACATATACATATATATATATATATATATATATATATATATATATATATATATATATATATGCATACATGTGTGTCTATGTACATATGTCTTTGTGCATGTTACACTTTATTTTATATATTATTAGTTATTATTACATTCGTAGAGGATTCTAAACCCGTAAGGGTCAGGTAGCGCCCGGGGGAATGGAAGGCATTCCGGCTTAAAGAACTGGACCACAGATCCAATTCCTTCGATCAAAAGCCCCTAACAGGCAGGAAGTAACCTTCGTTAAGAAGACTCAAGAGAGAAATAAAGTAAGAACTGACCAGTGTTGAGCAGGGTGGTGAGTGCTCGTCCAGCTCGGAGCACCAACATTACTTCAAGGTGCCAAACTAGATATTCACTAGTATTTTACACCTCTCTTTCTTAACCACAAGTCTGGCCAACTTAAACAGCAGTGTCAGTAATGACTGACGCAGTAGTGTTGAAAGTTTCGTGTCCTTTTTGACATAAAAATGTAACATCAGGGACAGCATCACCTTCCTCCAGCAGCCATAACAACAACACTACTTTGCTTTCTTTATGGACAAAAAACATTAAGTATATTTTAGCTTTTAATTAAATTTATTTATAATTAAAGTCTTAAATAACTCACTCAAGAGACGTTTTATTTAAATCTAGAGTAATTAGTGTTGATACCTATTTACCAAATGATTATGTTAAATTTGAACGTTTTGTATTATAATAATTTTCCGTATAAATAGCGGTAATAAATTATGCTAAGTTAATATCAGTGTGATTGTTGGTAATAAAAGTTAATGATCATAATTTGTGTCGTGAACCTGACGACATTGCAAGACGACAGGCCCAGCAAGGATTGTTTACATGCATTTTATTATCCAGTTCTAGCTGCTTCAGGTATACTGTAGTGTTGTAAGGCTTAGATTTTGAGATTGTTGTGTGTGTGTGGGTGGGGAGGCCTCCTGAGGGAGGTGAGGAGGGTGTGAGGTGCCGGGTAGGCTGGGATAGGCTCAGGCTGGATCAGCTGTTGCAGTCACTTGTTATAGGCCTACCTCATGACCCCTCCATCACTTCCACCTCGTCCATCACTCCCTCACGGCTTGTCTGCGTCACCTCCACCTTCGACATCACTTCCTTACGGCACATTCACACAACCTTCACCACCACCATCATTTTCTCTTATCACTATCTCCATTTCCTCACATAACTACTTCACTCATTTTCTTTCATCACCTCCATCATTTTCTTTCATCACCTCCATCATTTTCTCTCATCACCACCTCCATCATTTTCTCTCATCACCACCTCCATCATTTTCTCTCATCACCACCTCCATCATTTTCTCTCATCACCACTTCCATCATTTTCTCTCATCACCACTTCCATCATTTTCTCTCATCACTGCCTCCATCATTTTCTCTCATCACCACCTCCATCATTTTCTCTCATCACTGCCTCCATCATTTTCTCTCATCACCACCTCCATCATTTTCTCTCATCACCACTTCCATCATTTTCTCTCATCACTGCCTCCATCATTTTCTCTCATCACCACCTCCATCATTTTCTCTCATCACTGCCTCCATCATTTTCTCTCATCACCACTTCCATCAATTTCTCTCATCACTGCCTCCATCATTTTCTCTCATCACCACTTCCATCATTTTCTCTCATCACCACTTCCATCATTTTCTCTCATCACTGCCTCCATCATTTTCTCTCATCACTGCCTCCATCATTTTCTCTCATCACTGCCTCCATTTCCTCATAGCACCTATATACTTCCTCCACCTCTCTTAAGACTCCTCCATAGCTCCTTAATGACTCATGAAATCATAACACTATTGCAAACAAACTACAGTATGGATGGAGTAAGAACTCGTGGCAGATGAGTCGTAAAACTCCCAGTAGCTTATGCACTGGCCTTCTAACCCCACCTGTACTGTGGTTTGATAGTCCTCAGTCTTTATGACTTCTCCGTAGCTCCTCCACCTCCCTCAAGACTCCTCCATAACTTCTCCACCTCCCTCAAGACTCCTCCATAACTCCTCCACCTCCCTCAAGACTCCTCCATAACTCCTCCACCTCCCTCAAGACTCCTCCATAACTCCACCTTCCTCAAAACTACTACACCTCCCTCAAGACTCCTCCACCTCCCTCAAGACTCCTCCATAACTTCTCCTCCTCCCTCAAGGCTCCTCCACAACTTCTCCACCTCCCTCAAGGCTCCTCCACAACTTCTCCACCTCCCTCAAGGCTCCTCCACAACTTCTCCACCTCCCTCAAGGCTCCTCCACAACTTCTCCACCTCCCTCAAGGCTCCTCCACAACTTCTCCACCTTCCTCAAGGCTCCTCCACAACTTCTCCACCTCTCTCAAGGCTCCACAACTTCTCTACCTCCCTCAAGACTCCACAACTTCTCCACCTCCCTCAAAACTCCTCCATAGCTCCTTCACCTCCCTCAAGATCCTCCACAGCTCACCAACTTTCTTCATGACTCTTCCACCTCCCTCATGACTCCTCCATTGCTCCTCAACCTCTTCTATCACTTTCTCATGGCCCCACACCATTTCTGTCTTACTCATTGCCCTTCCATACACTTTCTACCTCCAACATTTGCTATGAACACGTCCTTACCTTTGACAGGTTTTGAGTTTTCCTAACCCCCCCCCCAGTCCAGCCCTGGGCATGGCTTGTCTGGTCCTTGTCTGATACCCCTGGCTGTCATCATGACTCACGAAATTGTAATAACATAATTGCAAACAAACCATGGTACAGGTGGGGTTAGAACCCATGGCAAGTGAGTCGTAAAACTCCAGGCCAGTGCATAAGCCACTGGGCCAGCTGGCTGCTATAAGATTCATCCATCTAGGTATAATTATACACCATAGCAAGGTTAGCACAGGCCCCACTGTGACTTGCATTTGTGGTCAGAGTGGGGCCCATGCTAACCTCCCTATGGTTTATAAATATACCTAGTTGGATGACTCTTATAGTAGCCAGCTGGCCCATTGGCTTATACACTGGCCTGGAGTTTTATGACTCACTTACCATGGGTTCTAACCCCACCCATACCATGTTTTTTTTTTCACCAGGTTTTTGTTGCTGGCAGTCCACTGACCTATATATCTGTTACAGCCTGGTTAATGCAACACTTGTTAGGGATATTTGTCAAGATTTTTCTTGAAGACTTGTGCACTTGTTCCAGCAGTTTGACACCTTTCCCTGCACACCATTTCTGCCTCTTCTGTCATTCCTCCACAGCACCCACACACCACTACCACTACATTCTCCAGGACTTCCTTGTGGCACCCCAACACCACCACCACCTCCATCTAGAACGTGTATTTTTAATTTTATACGAATCCTTGTCCTTGTCTCAAAATGACATAACTGCAACAGTCACTAGGTTTGTGGCATCCCAGAGAGCCATCTTGGTGAGGTGATGGTGGAAGAAGTAGACTATATAATAATAATAATAATAATAATAATAATAATAATAATAATAATAATCATTATTTCTATGAGTACAGTACATGATACATCTTACACAGACTATAGCTAACATCAGTGACATACTATATAGAAAGCCCCTGGTTATGTAAAGCATTTTGGGCAACTTAGGTTAGGTACTTTAGGCCCCACAAGGTCCTCTGACTTTGGCCGTACTAGCAAGATCACAGTGGAATTTGAAAAGTAGAAGAGAAATCTTGCCTAGAATGAAAATTTAGTCTCTGGTAGTGACATTTCAGTAAACCTTTCATTTAACAGATTTTGGAAATTCAGCACAAGATCCACTGGGTCAGTTGATTATGAAACAATGAATAAAATTCATTGGTTACAGAATTATCTATTATTGTTATGATCACAGCAAAAAAAGATCATCTCTGTCCCCCCACACTTGCCATTACTGGACCTCCGTTTCAGATTCCAATGACATTACCTCTCTCTCTTTTTTTTTTACACAGGGTTTGACAAGGTTAAGGATCCCTAGCTTTATTGACAAGCTATTTACAGGTTAAGGATTCCTAACTTTATTGGCAAGCTAAGAGCTGTTACCTACATCAGCTCATTTGAAAGCATTTTTATTGTTATGAGACATACAAGTAGGGAACAGGATGAAGCTTGAGCCATCTGTGGGCCAGCATTTTCATTTGATCAACTGACTTTATCTCGTTGACATCATTATGGTGTACGAATGTGTTCCATACTCGAGTCATCCTGGGTATGTATGATCTCAGATGGAGTGATGTTCTGGAGAAGGGTACAGCTAGAGTGAAGTTGCTGCTTTCTGCCCGTCTTGTGGCATAAAAGCTTGTTTCACGCTGTCCTCGAAGTGGATCCAAGTGTGGTATTTTGACAATATTGGCCTTGAACATAACAGTAAAGCCACCCACATCCCTCCTATGTTGAAGGCTCTGCTGAAATGACAGATCTATCCAGGATGGGTCCAGGCGAGAGATGAGACGTCTTGCTCTGTTCTCTACTCTGTCAAGCAGTCGCAGATGAGAGGGGGGGGGGCAGGCAAACCAAGAAAGTGGAGCATACTCAAGGTGTGAGCGTATTTGCGCCTCGTACAGGATCTTGCAACCCTTACTGTCAAGCAGATGCGAGATACGGCGAAGTGCTGTAAGCTTCCTGGCTGCCTTGTTTGCAAGATTTACAACATGGTTCTTCATGGTTAGTTTGGAGTCAAATTTCACCCCAAGGATATCAACTTCTTCTCCAGGTGCCAACACCCTCCCATTCATCCTTACTACTGCACCAGCATTACCATCATGGTGCCTAGAGACGATCATCATTTGCGTTTTCTCAGGTGCAAATGTTACTTGCCATCTATTTCCCCAAGCTGATATAGCTCTCAGCTGGTGATTGATGTAGTTTAGAGCAGCTGGCATTTCTTCTTTTGTATAAGTGAATGTCCTATTTCTCTTTCTCTCTCTCTCTCTCTCTCTCTCTCTTTCTCTCTCTCTTTCTCTCTCTCTCTCTCTCTCTCTATCTCTCTATCTCTCTCTCTCTATCTCTCTCTCTCTCTCTCTCTCTCTCTCTCTCTCTCTCTCTCTCTCTCTCTCTTTCTCTTTCTCTTTCTCTTTCTCTCTCTCTCTTTTTCTCTTTCTTTTTCTCTTTCTTTTTCTCTTTCTTTCTCTTTCTCTTTCTCTCTCTCTCCTTTTCTCTTTCTCTCTCATTTTCTCTTTCTCTCTCTCTCTTTCTCTTTCTCTCTTTCTCTTTCTCTCTTTCTCTTTCTCTCTTTCTCTCTTTCTCTTTCTCTCTTTCTCTTTCTCTCTTTCTCTTTCTCTCTCTTTTTCTCTCTTTCTCTTTTTTCTCTCTTTCTCTTTTCTCTCTCTCTCTCTCTCTCTCTCTCTCTCTCTCTCTCTCTCTCTCTCTCTCTCTCTCTCTCTCTCTCTCTCTCTCTCTCTCTCTCTCTCTCTATCTATTTTTTTTTTTTTTGTTTTTTTTTTTTTTTTTTTTTTTTTTTTTTACAGGAGGTTGGCAAGTTAGGCTATTACCTACCATCAGCTCATTTGAAACATTTTTTGTTATGAGACTCAAGTAGGGAACAGGATGAGTTGGAGGCCATTCCTGTAAGCTTTTCATTTGATCAACGGCTTTATCTGTTGACATCATTATGGCTGTCTGAATGTGTTCCATCCGAGTCATCGGGTATGTAGATCTCAGAGGGTGATGTTCTTTGGAAGGTCAAAGCCAGAGTTTTGATTGCTGCTTTCTGCCCGTCTTGTTGGCATAGCTTTCAGCTGTCCTCAGTGGATCAAGTGTATTTTGGGAACAATATTGGCCTTGGTACATAACAATAAGGCCACCCCATCCCCTCCTAATGTTGGAGCCTATGCTGAAATGGCAGATCTATTTTCAGGATGGGTCAGGTGAGAGATGGGGGCGTCTTCTCTTTCTCTCTGTCAACATTGCAGATGAGAGGGGGACAAACCAGAAATTTGGGCATCTCAAGGTGTTGAACTACTTGTTCGTAGGATCTTGCACCCCTACTGTCAAGCAGATCGAGATCGGCGAAGTTGCTGTAAGCTTCCTGGCTGCCTTGTTTGCAAGATTTACAACATAGGTTCTTCCATGGGTATTTGGAGTCAAATTTCACCCCAAGGATAAACTTCTCAGGTGCCAACATCCTCCCATTCATCCTTACTACTCCAAGCGTTCCATCTGGTGCCTAGGCGATCATCATTTCGTTTTCTTCAGGTGCAAATGTTCGCATCTATTTCCCCAAGCTGATATAGCTCTCAGCTGATTGATGTAGTTTAGAGCAGCTGGCATTTCTTCTTTTGATAAGTGAATGTCCTTTCTCTTTCTCTCTCTCTCTCTCTCTTTCTCTCTCTTTCTCTCTCTCTTTTCTCTCTCTCTCTCTCTCTGCTCTCTTTCTCTCTCTCTCTTCTCTATCTCTCTATCTCTCTTCTCTCTCTCTCTCTCTCTTCTCTCTTCTCTCTCTCTCTCTCTCTCTCTCTCTCTCTTTCTCTTTCTCTCTTCTCCTTTCTCTTTTTCTCTTTCTTTTCTTTCTTTCTCTTTCTCTCTTTCTCTTTCCTCTCTCTCCTTTTCTTTTCTCTCTCTCTTTCTTTCTCTCTCTCTCTCTCTCTCTCTCTTTCTCTTTCTTTCTCTTTTCTCTTTCTTTCTCTTTCTCTTTCTCTTTTCTTTCTTTTCTCTCTCTTTTTCTCTTTCTTTCTCTTTTCTCTCTTTCTCTCTCTTTTCTCTCTCTCTCTCTCTCTCTCTCTCTCTCTCTCTCTCTCTCTCTCTCTCTCTCTCTCTCTCTCTCTCTCTCTCTCTCTCTCTCTCTCTCTCTCTCTCTCTCTTTCTCTTTTTTTTTTTTTTTTTTTTTTTACACCCTTTGGGTTAAGATCCCTGCTTTATTGGCAATTTTATTAAGGAAAATTCCTGCTTTTTTTGAAGCTTTATACATCACTCATTTAAAGCATTTTATTGTTATGAGACATCCAAGTGGGAACAGGATGTTAGGCCATCTGTGGGCCAGCATTTTCATTTGATCAACGCTTTATTTTGTTACAATTTATGCTGGCCTGTTGCATACCCAGGTTTGAATCTCAAGAATGTATGTTCAACCATGGCCCTAAGATGCTTTCTCATCCCAGTGGCTGTTTCACGTGTCCTTCCGAAGTGGATCAAGTGTGGTATTTTGACAATATTGGCCTTGTCAAACAAATAAGGCCACCCACATCCCTCCAGAGGCTCTGCTGAAATGGCAGGATCTGGGTCCAGGATGGGTCAGGTGAGAGATGAGGACGTCTTGCTCTGTTCTCTACTCTGTCAAGCAGTTGCAGATGAGAGGGGGCAGGCAAACCAAGAAAGTGGAGCATACTCAAGGTGTGAACGTACTTGTGCCTCGTACAGGATCTTGCAACCCCTACCGTCAAGCAGATGCGAGATGGCGAAGTGCTGTAAGCTTCCTGGCTGCCTTGTTTGCAAGATTTACAACATGGTTCTTCATGGTTAGTTTGGAGTCAAATTTCACCCCAAGGATATCAACTTCTTCTCCAGGTGCCAAGCATCCTCCCATTCATCCTTACTACTGCACCAGCATTACCATCATGGTGCCTAGAGGCGATCATCATTTGCGTTTTCTCAGGTGCAAATGTTACTTGCCATCTATTTCCCCAAGCTGATATAGC